>NW_027043567.1:0-71266 GCF_036013475.1 Columba livia | reverse complement strand
GAAAGAAAGGAGAAAGAAATAAAGAAGAAAGAAAGAAAGAAAGAAGAAAAAAGAAGAAAGAAAGAAAGCAGAAACAAAAAGAAAGATAGAAGAAAGAAGAATTATGAAAGAAGTAAGAAGGAAAGAAAGAAGAAAGAAAAAAGAAAGAAGAAAGAAAGAAGAAAGAAAGAAAGAAGAAAGAAAGAAAGAAGAAAGAAAGAAGAAAGTAAAAAGAAAGAAAGAAAGAAGAAAGAAAGAAGAAAGAAAGAAAGAAGAAAGAAGAAAGAAAGAAAGAAGAAGAAAGAAGAAAGAAAGAAAGGAGAAAGAAAGAAGAAAGAAAAAAGAAAGAAAGAAGAAAGAAAGACGAAAGAAAGAAAGAAGAAAGAAAGAAAGAAGAAAGAAAGAAAGAAGAAAAAAAGAGAAAAAGTAAAAAGAAAGAAAAAATAAAGAAGAAAGAAAGAAGAAAGAAAGAAAAAAGAAAGAAAGAAAAAAGAAAGAAAGAAGGAAGAAAGAAAGAAGTAAGAAAGAAGAAAGAAAGGAGAAAGAAATAAAGAAGAAAGAAAGAATTAAGAAAGAAGTAAGAAGGAAAGAAAGAAGAAAGAAAAAAGAAAGAAGAAAGAAAGAAGAAATAAATAAAGAAGAAAGAAAGAATTAAGAAAGAAGTAAGAAGGAAAGAAAGAAGAAAAAAGAAAGAAAGAAAGAAGAAAAAAGAAGAAAGAAAGAAAGCAGAAAGAAAAAGAAAGAAAGAAGAAAGAAAGAAAGAAGAAAAAAAAAAGAAGAAAGAAAGAAAGAAGAAAGAAAGAAAGAAGAAAGAAAAAAGAAAGAAGAAAGAAAGAGGAAAGAAAGAAGAAAGAAGGGAGAAAGAAAGAAAGAAGAAAGGAAAAAGAAGAAAGAAAGAAAGAAGAAAGGAAAAAGAAGAAAGAAAGAAAGAATAAAGAAAGAAAGAAGGAAGAAAGAAAGAAGAAAGAAAGAGGAAAGAAAGAAGAAAGAAAGAAGTAGGAAAGAAGAAAGAAAGAAGAAAAAAAGAAGAAAGAAAGAAAGAAGAAAGAAAGAAGAAAGAATGAAGAAAAATAGAAAAAAGAAGTAAGAAACAAGTAAGAAACAAGTAAGAAACATGTAAGAAAGATGAAAGAAAGAAAAAAGAAAGAAGAAGGAAATAAGAGAGAAAAAAGAAAGAAAGCAAGAAGAAAGAAAGACGAAAGAAAGAAAGAAAGAAGAAAGAAAGAAGAAAGAATGAAAGAAGAAATAAAGAAAGAAGAAAGAAAAAAGAAGAAAGAAGAAGAAAGAAAGAAGAAGAAAGAAAGAAGAAAGAAAGAAGAAAGAAAGAAAGAATAAAGAAAGAAAGAAGAAAGAATAAGAAAGAAAGAAAGAATAAAGAAAGAAAGAAGAAAGAAAGAAGAAAGAAAAAAGAAAGAAGAAAGAAAGAAGAAAGAAAGAAGAAAGAAAGAAAGAAGAAAGAAAGAAGAAAGAAGAAAGGAAAAAAGAAGAAAGAAAGAAAGAAGAAAGAAAGAGGTAAGAAAGAAGAAAGAAAGAAAGAAGAAAGAAAGAAGAAAGAAAGAAAGAAGAAAGATGAAGATATAAAGAAAGAAGAAAGAAAGAAGAAAGAAAGAAAGAAAGTAGAAAGAAAGAAAGAAGCAAAATGAAAAAGAAAGAAGGAAGAAAGAAGACAGAAAGAAGAAAGAAAGAAGAAAGAAAATAAGAAGAAAGAAAGAAGAAAGAATAAAGAAAGAAAGAAGAAAGAAAAAAGAAAGAAGAAAGAAAGAAGAAAGAAAGAAGAAAGAAAGAAAGAAGAAAGAAAGAAGAAAGAAGAAAGGAAAAAAGAAGAAAGAAAGAAAGAACAAAGAAAGAGGAGAGTAAGAAGAAAGAAAGAAAGAAGAAAGAAAGAAGAAAGAAAGAAGAACGAAAGAAAGAAGAAAGAAAGAAAGAAGAAAGAATGAAGAAAAAAAGAAGTAAGAAAGAAGTAGAAACAAGTAAGAAACAAGTAAGAAAGAAGAAAGAAAGAAAGAAGAAAGAAAGATAAGAAAGAAATAAGAAAGAAAGAAGAAGGAAAGAAGAGAGAAAATAGAAAGAAAGAAAGAAGAAAGAATGAAAGAAAGAAGAAAGAGAGAAAGAAGAAAGAAAGAAAGATGAAAGAAAGAAGAAAGAAAGAAGAAAGAAAGAAGTAAGAAAGAAGAAAGAAAGAAAGAAGAAAGAAACAAAGAAGAAAGAAAGAAGAAAGAAGGATAGAAAGAAGAAAGAAAGAAAGAAGAAAGGAAGAAGGAAGAAAGAAGTAAGAAAGGAAGAAGAAAGAAATAAGGAAGAAGAAAGAAAGAAGAAAGAAAGAAGAAAGAAAGAAGAAAGAAAGAAAGAATAAAGAAAGAAAGAAGAAAGAAAGAAGAAAGGAAGAAGAAAGAAAGAAGAAAGAAGGATAGAAAGAAGAAAGAAAGAAAGAAGAAAGGAAGAAGGAAGAAAGAAGTAAGAAAGGAAGAAGAAAGAAAGAAGAAAGAAAGATAGAAAGAGAAAGAAAGAAAAAAGAAAGAAGAAAGAAAGAAGAAAGAGAGAAAGGAAGAAAGAAAGAAGAAAGAAAGAAGAAAGAAAGAAAGAATAAAGAAAGAAAGAAGAAAGAAAGAAGAAAGAAAAAAGTAATACAGGGGAAAGAAAGAAAGAAGAAAGAAGAAAGAAAGAAGAAAGAAAGAAGAAAGAAAGAAAGAATAAGAAAGAAAGAAGAAAGAAATAAGAAAGAAAGAAGAAATAAAGAAGAAAGAAGTAAGAAAGAAAGAAGAAAGAAAGAGAGAAGAAAGAAGTAGTAAGAAAGAATGAAGGAAGGAAGAAGAAAGAAAGAATAAAGAAAGTAAGAAACAAGTTAGAAAGAAGTAAGAAAGAAAGAGAAAGAAAGAAAGAGGAAGAAAAAAAGAGGAAAGAAAGAAGAAAGAAAGAAGAAAGAAAGAAAGAAGTAAGAAAGAAGAAAGAAGGAAGAAAGAAAGAAGAAAGAAAGAAGAAAGAAAGAAGAAAGAAATTAGAAAGAAAGAAGTAAGAAGAAAAAAAGAAGAAAGAAAGAAGAAAGGAAGAAGAAGGAAAGAAAGAAGAAAGAAAGAAAGAAGAAAGAAGAAAGAAAGAAGAAACAAACAAGAAGAAAGAAAGAAAGAAGGAAGGAAGAAAGAAGAAAGAAAGAAGAAAGAAATAAGAAAGAAAATAAGAAGAAAGAATAAAGAAAGAATAAAGAAAGAAGAAAGAAAGAAAGAAGAAGAAAAGAAGAAAGGAAGAAGAAAGAAAGAAGAATGAAAGAATGAATAAAGAAAGAAGAAAGAAAGAGAAATAAAGAAGAAAGAAAGAAAGAAGAAAGAAAGAAAGAAGAAAGAAAGAGAGAAGAAAGAAAGAAAAAAGAACGAAAGAAGTAAGAAAGAAAGAAGAAAGAAAGAAGTAAGAAAGAAGAGAGAAAGAAGAAAGAAGAAAGAAAAAAGAAAGAAGTAAGAAAGAAGACAAAAAGAAGAAAGAAAGAAGTATAAATAAGAAAGAAAGTAGAAAGAAAGAAGAAAGAAAGAAGTAAGAAAGAATGAAGAAAGGAAGAAGAAAGAAAGAAGAATGAAAGAAGAAAGAAATAAGAAAGAAAGAAAGAGAATGAAAGAAAAAAAAGAAAGAAGAAAGAAAGAAGAAAGAAAGAATTAAGAAAGAAAGAAGAAAGAAAGAAATAAGAAAGAATTAAGAAAGAAAGAAGAAAGAAAGAAAGAAAGAAGAACGAAAGAAGAAAGAAATAAGAAGAAAGAAAGAAGAAAGAAAAAAGAAAGTAAGAGTAAGAGAAGAGAGAAAGAAGAAAGAAAGGAGGAAGAAAGAAGTAAGAAAGCAAGATGAAAGAAAGAAGAAAGAAGAAAGAAAGAAGAAAGGAAGAAGAAAGAAAGAAAGAAAGAAGAAAGAAAGAAGAAAGGAAGAAGAAAGAAGAAAGAAAGAAGAAGAAAGAAAGAAGAAAGAAAGAAGAAGAAAGAAGAAGAAGAAAGAAAGAAGAGAAAGAATGATGAAAGGAAGAAGAAAGAATGAAGAAAGAAGAAAGAAAGAAGAAGAAAGAAGAAAGAAAGAAAGAAGAAAGAAAGAAAGAAGAAAGAATGATGAAGGAAGAAGAAAGAATGAAGAAAGAAGAAAGAAAGAAGAAAGAAAGAAAGAAGAAAGAAATAAGAAAGAAAGAAGAGAGAATGAAGAAGAAAGAAAGAAAGTAGAAAGAAAGAAAGAAGAAAGAAAGAAGAAAGAAAGAAGAAAGAAAGAAGAAAGAAAGACGTAAGAAAGGAAGAAGAAAGAAAGAAGAGAGAAAGAAGAAAGAAGAATGAAAGAAAGAAAGAAGAATGAAAGAAGGAAGAAATAAGAAAGAAAGAAAGAAGAATGAAAGAAGAAAGAAAAAGAAAGAAAGAAAGAAGAAAGAAAGAAGAAAGAAAAAAGAAAGAAAGAAGTAAGAAAAAAGACAGAAAGGAGAAAGAAAGAAGAAAGAAAGAAGAAAGAAAGAAGAAATAAAGAAGAAGAAAGAAAGAGAAAGAAGAGAAGAAAGAAGAAGAAAGAAAGAAGAAAGAAGAAAGAAAGAAGAAAGAATGAAGAAATAAAGAAAGAAAGAAGAAAGAAAGAAGAAAGACAGAAGAAAGGAAGAAAGAAGAAAGAAAGAAGTAAGAAAGAAAGAAGAAAGAAAGAAGTAAGAAAGAAGTAAGAAGAAGTAAGAAAGAAGAAAGAAAGAAGAAAGAAAGAAAGAAGAAAGAAAGAAGTAAGAAAGAAGAAGAAAGAAAGAAGAAAGAAAGAAAGAAGAATGAAAGAAGAAAGAAAAGAAAGAAAGAAAGAAGAAAGAAAGAAGAAGAAAAAAGAAAGAAAGAAGTAAGAAAGAAGACAGAAAGGAGAAAGAAATAGAAAGAAAGAAAGAAAGAAGAAAGAAAGAAAGAAGAAAGAAAGAAGAAAGAAAGAAAGAAGAAAGAAAGAAGAAAGAAAGAAGTAATAAAGAAGAAAGAAAGAAGAAAGAAAGATAAGAAAGACATAAGAAAGAAAGAAAAGGAAGAAAGAAAGAAGACAGAAAGATGAAAGAAAGAAGTAAGAGAGAAGAAAGAAAGAAGAAAGAAAGATGAAAAAAAGTAGAAAGAAAAAAGAAAGAAAGAAGAAAAAAAGAAGAAAGAAAGAAAGAAGAAAGAAAGAAGTAAGAAGAAGTAAGAAAGAAGTAAGAAAGAAGTAAGGAAGAAGAAAGAAAGAAAGAAGAACGAAAGAAGAAAGAATAAGAATAAAGAAAGAAGAATGAAAGAAGAAAGAAAGAAGAATGAAAGAAGAAAGAAAGAAAGAAGAAAGAAAGGAGAAAGAAGTAAGAAGGAATGAAAGAAAGAAGAAAGAAAGAAGAAAGAATTAAGAATAAAGAAAGAGAATGAAAGAAGAAAGAAAGAAGAATGAAAGAAGAAAGAAGGAGAAAGAAACAAGAAAGAAGTAAGAAAGAAGGAAGAAAGAAAGAAGAAAGAAAGAATGAAGAAAAAAGAAGAAAGAAAGAAAGAAGAAGAAAGAATAAAGAAAGAAGAAAGAAAGAAAGAATAAAGAAAGAAAGAAGAAAGAAAAAAGAAAGAAAGAAAGAAAGAAGAAAGAAAGACGAAAGAATGAAAGAAGAAAGAAGAAAGAAGTAAGAGAGAAGAAAGAAAGAAGAAAGAAAGAAGAAAGAAAGAAGTAAGAAAGAAGTAAGAAAGAAAGAAGAATGAAAGAAAGAAGTAAGAAAGAAGTAAGAAAGAATAAAAAAGAAGAAATAAAGAGAAAGAAATAAGAAAGGAATAAGAATAAAGAAAGAAAGAAGAAAGAAGAAAGAAAGAAGAATTAAAGAAGAAAGTAGAAAGTAAGAAGTAAGAAAAAGAAAGAAAGAAGAAAGAAAGAAAAAAGAAAGAAAGAAGTATGAAAGAAAGAAGAAACAAAGAAAGAAGTAAGAAAAAAGAAAGAAAGAATAAAGAAAGAAGAATAAAGAAGAAAGAAATAAGAAAGAAATAAGAATAAAGAAAGAAAGAAGAAAGAAGAAAGAAAGAAGAATGAAAGAAGAAAGAAAGAATAAAGAAAGAAGAAAGAAAGAAAAAAGAAGAAAGAAGAAAGAAGAAAGAAGAAAGAAAGAAAGAAGAAAGAAATAAGAAAGAAAGAAGAAAGAAAGAAGAAAGAAGTAAGAAAGAAAGAAAGAAGAAGGAAAGAAATAAGAAAGAAAGAAGAAAGAAAGAAGAAAGAGTTAAGAAAGAAGAAAGAAAGAAATAAGAAAGAAAGAAGAAAGAAAGAAAGAAGAAAGAAAGAAAGAAGAAAGAAGAAAGATAGAAGAAAGAAGAAATAAAGAAGAAAGAAAGAAAAAAGTAAGAAGAAGAAAGAAGTAAGGAAGAAGAAAGAAGAAAGAAGAAGAAAGAAGTAAGAAAGAAGTAAGAAAGAAGTAAGAAAGAAAGAAGAATGAAAGAAAGAAGTAAGAAAGAAGTAAGAAAGAAAGAAAGAATAAAGAAAGAATTAAGAAAGAAGTGAGAAAGAAAGAAGAAAGAAAGAAGAAAAAAGAAAGAAAGAAAGAAGAAAGAGAGAAGAAAGAAAGAAGAAAGAAAGAATTAAGAAAGAAGCAAGAAAGAAAAATGAAAGAAAGAAGTAAGAAAGAAAGAAGAAAGAAAGAAAGAAGTAAGGAAAGAAGAAGAAAGAAGAAGAAAGAAGAAAGAAAGAAGTATGAAAGAAAAAAGAAAGAAAGAAAGAAGAAAGAAAGAAGAAAGAAAAAAGTAAGAAAGAAGACAGAAAGAAGAAAGAAAGAAGTAAGAAGAAAGAAAGAAGAACGAAAGAAGAAAGAAAAAAGAAAGAAAGAAGAATGAAAGAAGAAAGAAAGAAAGAGAAAGAAAGAAGTAAGTAAGAATGAAGAAAGGAAAAGTAAGAAAGAAGACAGAAAGGAGAAAGAAAGAAGTAAGAAGAAGAAAGACAGAAGAAAGGAAGAAAGAAGAAAGAAAGAAGTAAGAAACAAAGAGAAAGAAAGAAGTAAGAAAGAAGTAAGAAATAAGAAAGAAAGAAGAAAGAAAGAAAGAAAGAAGAAAGAAAGAAGAAAGAAAGAAAGAAGAAAGAAAGAAAGATAGAGGAAACGAAAGAAGAAAGAAATAAGAAAGAAAGAAAGAAAGAAAGAAGAAAGAAGAAAGAAAGAAGTAAGTAAGAATGAAGAAAGGAAGAAGTAAGAAAGAAGACAGAAAGGAGAAAGAAAGAAGTAAGAAAGAAGAAAGAAAGAAGAAAGATTGAAGAAAGAAATAAAGAAAGAAGAAAGAAAGAATGAAGAAAGAAAGAAAGTAGAAAGAAAGAAAGATGAAAGACAGAAGAAAGGAGAAAGAAGAAAGAAAGAAGTAAGAAAGAAGTAAGAAAGAAGTAAGAAAGAAGAAAGAAAGAAGAAAGAAACAGAGAAGAAAGAAAGAAGAAGAAGAAAGAAAAAAGAAAGAAGTAAGAAAGGAAGAAGAAAGAAAGAGAAAGTAAGAAAGAAAGAAGAAAGAAAGAAGAAAGAAAGAAGAAAGATTGAAGAAAGAAAGAAAGAAGAAGAAAGAAAGAAAGAAGAAAGAAAGAATGAAGAAAGAAAGAAAGTATAAAGAAAGAAAGTACAAAGACAGAAGAAAGGAAGAAAGCAGAAAGAAAGAAGAAAGAAAGAAAGAAGAAAGAAAGAAGTAAGAAAGAAGTAAGAAAGAAGTAAGAAAGAAGAAAGAAAGAAGAAAGAAAGAAAGAATCAAGAAAGAAGTAAGAAAGAAGGAAGAAAGAAAGAAGAAAGAAAGAATGAAGAAAAAAAGAAGAAAGAAAGAAAGAAGAAAGAAAGAATAAAGAAAGAAGTAAGAAAGAAGTAGAAAGAAAGGAGAAAGAAGAAAGAAGTAAGAAAGAAGAAAGAAAGAAGAAAGAAAGAAGAAAGAAAGAAGAAAGAAAGAAGATAGAAGAAAGAAAGTAGAAAGTGAGAAGTAAGAAAAAAGAAAGAAAGAAGTATGAAAGAAAGAAGAAACAAAGAAAGAAGTAAGAAAAAAGAAAGAAAGAAAGAATAAAGAAAGAAGAAAGAAAGAAGAAAGAAATAAGAAAGAAATAAGAATAAAGAAAGAAAGAAGACAGAAGAAAGAAAGAAGAATGAAAGAAGAAAGAAAGAAAGAATAAAGAAAGAAGAAAGAAAGAAAAAGAAGTAAGAAAAAAGAAAGAAAGAAAGAAGGAAGAAAGAAATAAGAAAGAAAGAAGAAAGAAAGAAGAAAGAAGTAAGAAAGAAAGAAAGAAGAAGGAAAGAAATAAGAAAGAAAGCAGTAAGAAAGAAGAAAGAGTTAAGAAAGAAGAAAGAAAGAAATAAGAAAGAAAGAAGAAAGAAGAAGAAAGAAGAGAACAAAGAAGAAAGAAAGAAGAAAGAAAGAAAGAAGAAAGAAACAAGAAAGAAAGAAGTAAGAAAGAAGTAAAAAAGAAAGAAGAAAGAAAGAAGTAAGAAAGAAGAAAGAAAGAAAGAAGAAATAAAGAAAGAAGAAAGACATAAGAAAGAAAGAAGAAAGGAAGAAGGAAGAAAGAAGTAAGAAAGAAAGAAGAAAGAAAGAAAGAAAGAAGAAAGAAAGAAAGAAGAAAGAAAGAATGAAGAAAGAAAGAAAGTACAAAGAAAGAAAGTAGAAAGACAGAAGAAAGGAAGAAAGCAGAAAGAAAGAAGTAAGAAAGAAAGAAGAAAGAAAGAAAGTAAGAAAGAAGTAAGAAAGAAGTAAGAAAGAAGAAAGAAAGAAGAAAGAAAGAAAGAAGAAAGAAAGAAGTAAGAAAGGAAGAAGTAAGAAAGAAGTAAGAAAGAAGAAAGAAAAAAGAAAGAAAGAAAGAAGAGAGAAAGAAGAAAGAAAGAAAGAAGAAAGAAAGAAGTCAGAAAGGAAGAAGTAAGAAAGAAGTAGAAACAAGTAAGAAAGAAGTAAGAAAGAAGAAGAAAGAAGAATGAAAGAAGAAAGAAGGAAAGAAGAAAGAAAGTAGAAAGAAAGAAGAAAGAAAAAAAGTAAGAAAGGAAGAAGAAAGAAAGAAGAAAGAAAGAAAGAAAGAAGAAAGATGATAGACTGAAGAAGAAGAAATAAAGAAGAAAGAAAGAAAAAAGTAAGAAGAAAGAAAGAATTAAGAAAGAAGCAAGAAAGAAAGATGAAAGAAAGAAGTAAGGAAGAAGAATGAAAGAAAGAAGAAAGAAAGAAAGAAGTAAGAAAAGAAGAAAGAAAGAAAGAAGAAAGAAAGAAGAAAGAAAGAAGAAAGAAAGAAGAAAGAAAGGATTAAGAAAGAAGTGAGAAAGAAAGAAGAAAGAAAGAAGAAAAAAGAAAGAAAGAAAGAAGAAAGAGAGAAGAAAGAAATAAGAAAGAAAGAAGAAAGAAAGAGAATTAAGAAAGAAGTGAGAAAGAAAGAAGAAAGAAAGAAGAAAAAAGAAGAAAGAAAGAAGAAAGAGAGAAGAAAGAAAGAAAAAAGAAAGAAAGAAGAATGAAAGAAGAAAGAAAGAAGAAAGAAAAAAGAAAGAAAGAAGTAAGAAAGAAGAAAGAAAGAAGATAGAAAGAAGTAAGAAAGAAGTAAGAAAGAAAGAAGAAAGAAAGAGAAGAAAGACAGAAGAAAGAAAGAAAGAAGAAAGAAAGAAGTAAGAAAGAAGTAAGAAAGAAGACAGAAAGAAGAAAGAAAGAAGTAAGAAAGAAAGAAAGAAGAACGAAAGAAGAAAGAAAAAAGAAAGAAAGAAAGAAGAATGAAAGAATAAAGAAAGAAGAAAGAAAAAAGAAAGAAAGAAGTAAGAAAGAAGAAAGAAAGAAGAAAGAAAGAAGAAATAAAGAAGAAAGAAAGAAAGAATAAAGAAAGAGAAGAAAGACAGAAGAAAGAAAGAAAGAAGAAAGAAAGAAGATAGAAAGAAGTAAGAAAGAAGTAAGAAAGAAAGAAGAAAGAAAGAGAAGAAAGACAGAAGAAAGAAAGAAAGAAGAAAGAAAGAAGTAAGAAAGAAGTAAGAAAGAAGACAGAAAGAAGAAAGAAAGAAGTAAGAAAGAAAGAAGAAGAACGAAAGAAGAAAGAAAAAAGAAAGAAAGAAAGAAGAATGAAAGAATAAAGAAAGAAGAAAGAAAAAAGAAAGAAAGAAGTAAGAAAGAAGAAATAAAGAAGAAAGAAAGAAGAAATAAAGAAGAAAGAAAGAAAGAATAAAGAAAGAGAAGAAAGACAGAAGAAAGAAAGAAAGAAGAAAGAAAGAAGTAAGAAAGAAGTAAGAAAGAAGTAAGAAAGAAGAAAGAAAGAAGAAAGAAAAAAAGAAGAAAGAAAGAAGAAAGAAAGAAAGAAGAAAGAAAGAAGTAAGAAAGGAAGAAGAAAGAAAGAAGAAAGAAAGAAGAAAGAAAGAAGAAAGAAAGAAAGAAAGAAGAAAGAAAGAAGAAAGAAGAAAGAAAGAAGAAAGAAGAAGTAAGTAAGCATGAAGAAAGAAGAAGAAAGAAAGAAAGAAAGAAAGAAAGAAGAACGAAAGAAGAAAGAAATAAGAATAAAGAAAGAAGAATGAAAGAAGACAGAAGAATGAAAGAAGAAAGAAAGAAGAGAGAAAGAAAGAAGAAAGAAAGAAGTAAGAAAGGAAGAAGAAAGAATGAAAGAAGAAAGAAAGAAGAACGAATAAGAAAGAAATAAGAATAAAGAAAGAAGAATGAAAGAAGAAGAAAGAAAGAAGAAAGAAAGAGAAAGAAAGAAGAAGAAAGAAGAAAGAAGTAAGAAAGAAGAAAGAAAGAAGAAAGAAATTATGAAGAAAGAAAGAAGAAAGAAAGAAAGAAGAAAGAAAGAAGTAAGAAAGGAAGAAGAAAGAAAGAAGAAAGAAAGAAGAAAGAAAGAAGAAAGAAGTAAGAAAGAAGAAAGAAAGAGAAAGAAATTATGAAGAAAGAAAGAAGAAAGAAAGAAAGAAGAAAGAAAGAAGAAAGAAAGAAAGAGAAAGAAAGAAGAAAGAAAGAAAGAAAGAAGAACAAAAGAAGAAAGAAATAAGAATAAAGGAAAGAAGAATGAAAGAAGAAAGAAAGAAGAAGGAAAGAAGAAAGAAGGAAAGTAGAAAGAAAGAAGAAAGAAAGAAGAAAGAAAAAAGTAAGAAATGAAGAAGAAAGAAAGAAGAAAGAAAGAAAGAAGAAAGAAAGAAGAAAGAAAGAAGTCAGAAAGGAAGAAGAAAGGAAGAAGAAAGAAAGAAGAAAGAAAGAAGAACGAAAGAAGAAAGAAGGAAAGAAGAAAGAAAGAAGAAAGAAACAAGAAAAAAGTAAGAAAGAAGGAAGAAAGAAGAAGAAAGAAAGAATGAAGAAAGAAAGAAGAAAGAAAGAAAGAAGAAAGAAAGAATAATGAAAGAAGTAATAAAGAAGTAAGAAAGAAAGAAGAAAGAAGAAAGAAGTAAGAAAGAAGAAAGAAAGAAGAAAGAAAGAAGTAAGAAAGAAGTAGGAAAGAAAGAAGAAAGAAAGGAGTAAGAAAAAAGAAAGAAGAAGAAAGAAAAAAGAAAGAAAGAAGTATGAAAGAAAGAAGAAACAAAGAAAGAAGTAAGAAAAAAGAAAGAAAGAAAGAATAAAGAAAGAAGAAACAAAGAAGAAAGAAATAAGAAAGAAAGAAGAAAGAAAGAAGAAAGAAAGAAGAAGAAAGAAAAAAGAAGTAAGAAAGAAGAAGAAAGAAAGAAGAAAAAAAGAAAGAAGAAAAATAAGAAAGAAAGAAGAAAGAAGAAAGAAGAAATAAGAAAGAAAGAAAAAAGAAAGAAGAAAGAGGTAAGAAAGAAGAAAGAAAGAAATAAGAAAGAAAGAAGAAAGAAGAAAGAAAGAAGAAAGAAAGAAGAAAGAAGTAAGAAAGAAAGAAAGAAGAAAGAAAGAAATAAGAAGAAAGAAGAAAGGAAGAAGTAAGAGGTAAGAAGAGAAAGAAAGAATAAGAAGAAGAGAAGAAGAAAGAAAGAAGAAGAAGAAAGAGAGAAGAAAGAAAGAAGAAAGAAAGAAAGAAGAAAGAAAGAAGAAAGAAAGAAAAAAGAAGTAAGAAAGAAGAAAGAAAGAAAGAAGAAAGAAAGAAAGAAGACAAATAAGAAAGAAAGAAGAAAGAAGAAAGAAGAAATAAGAAAGAAAGAAAAAAGAAGAAGAAAGAGGTAAGAAAGAAGAAAGAAAGAAATAAGAAAGAAAGAAGAAAGAAGAAAGAAAGAAGAAAGAAAGAAGAAAGAAAGAAGAAAGAAAGAAGAAGAAAGAAAGAATAAAGAAAGAAAGAATAAATAAAGAAGAAAGAAGAAGAAAGAAAGAAGAAAGAAAGAAGAAACAAAGAAGAAAGGAAGAAAGAAAGAAAGAAGAAAGAAACAAGAAGAAAGAAGTAAGAAAGAAGTAAAAAAGAAAGAAGAAAGAAAGAAAGAAGAGAGAAAGAAGAAGAGGAAGTAAAGAACAAAGAAGAAAGAAAGAAGAAAGAAAGAAAGAAGAAAGAAGAAAGAAGAAAGAAAGAAGAAAGAAGAAATAAAGAAGAAAGAAAGAAATAAGAAAGAAAGAAGAAAGAAGAAAGAAAGATGTAAGAAAGAAGAAAGAAAGAAATAAGAAAGAAGACGAAAGAATAAAGAAAGAAGAATGTAAGAAGAAAGAAAGAAGAATGAAAGAAGAAAGAAAGATAGAAGAAAGAAAGAAGAAAGAAAGAAAAAAGAAGTAAGAAAGAAGAAAGAAAGAAAGAAGAAAGAAAGAAAGAAGAAAAATAAGAAAGAAAGAAGAAAGAAGAAAGAAGTAAGAAAGAAAGAAAGAAGAAGAAAGAAATAAGAAAGAAAGAAGAAAGAAAGAAGAAAGAAAGAAGAAAGAAAGAATAAAGAAAGAAGAAAGAAGAAGAAAGAAAAAAGAAAGAAAGAAGAAACAAAGAAGAAAGGAAGAAGAAAGAAAGAAAGAAGAAAGAAACAAGAAAGAAAGAAGTAAGAAAGAAGTAAAAAGAAAGAAGAAAGAAAGAAAGAAGAAAGACATAAGAAAGAAAGAAGAAAGAAAGAAGAAAGAAAGAAGTAAGAAAGAAGAAAGAAAGAAGAAGAAAGAAAGAAAGAAGAAAGAAATAAGAAAGAAGAAGAGAGAAAGAAGAGGAAAGAAAGAAGAAAGGAAGAGGAAGAAAGAAGTAAGAAAGAAAGAAGAAAGAAGAAAGAAAGAAGAAGAAAGAAAGAAGAAAGAAGAAAGAAAGAAGAAAGAAGAAATAAAGAAGAAAGAAAGAAGAAAGAAAGAAGAAAGAAAGAAAGAAAGAAGAAAGAAAGAAGAAAGAAAGAAATAAGAAAGAAGACAGAAAGAAGAAAGAAAGAAGAAAGAAAGAAGAAAGAAGAAGAAAGAAAGAAGAAACCAGAAAGAATGTAGAAAGAAAGAATAAAGAAAGAAGAAAGAAAGAAGTAAGAAAAAGAAAGAAGAAAGAAAGAAGAAAGAAGAAAGAAAGAAGAAAGAAAGAAGAACGAAGTAAGAAAGATGAAAGAAAGAAAGAAGAAAGAAAGAAGAAATAAAGAAAGAAGAAAGAAAGAAGTAAGAAAGAAGTAGAAAGAAAGAGCAAGAAAGAAGACAGAAAGAAGAAAGACAGAATTATAAATAAGAAAGAAAGAAGTAAGAAAGAAGTAAGAAAGAATGAAGAAAGAAAGAAGGAAGAAAGAAAAAGAAAGAAGAAATAAGAAAGAAAGAAAGAAGAAAGAAAGACAGAAGAAAGAAAAAAAAAAACTAAAAAGAAAGAAAGAAGTAAGAAAGAAAGAAGAAAGAATGAAAGAAGTAAGAAAAAAAGAAAGAAAGAAAGAAGAAAGAAAGCAGAAAGAAAGAAAGAAGAAAGAAAGAAGTAAGAAAGAAGTAATAAAGAAAGAAGAAAGAAAGAAAGAAGAAAGAAAGAGGAAAGAAAGAAAGAAGAAAGAAAGAAAAAAGAAAGCAAAAAGAAAGAGAGAAGAAAGAAAGAAGAAAGAAGAAAGAAAGAAGGAAGAAAGAAGTAGAAAGAAAGAAGAAAGAAGAAAGAAGAAAGAAAGAAGAAAGAAAGAAGAAAGAAGAAAGAAAGAAGAAAGAAAGAAGAAAGAAGAAAGAAAGAAGAAAGAAAGAAGAAAGAAAGAAGAAAGAAAGAAGAAAGAAAGAAAGAAGAATGAAAGAAGAAAGAAAGAAAATGAAAGAAGAAAGAAAAAAAGAAAAAAATAATAAAGAAAAAAAAGAAATAATTAAAAAAGAAGAAAGAAAAAAGAAAGAAGTAAGAAAGAAGACAGAAAGAACAAAGACAGAATTATAAATAAGAAAGAAAAAAGTAAAGAAAATAGTAAGAAAGAAAGAAGAAAGAAAGAAGAAAGAAAGTCGAAAGAAAAAGAAAGAAAGAAGTAAGAAAGAAAGAAGAAAGAGAGAAAGAAGTAAGAAAAAAGAAGAAAGAAAGAAGAAAGGAAGAAAGAAGAAAGAAAGAGAAAGAAAGAAGTAAGAAGGAATTAAGAATGAAAGAAGAAAGAAAGAATGAAGTAAGAAAGAAGAAAGAAAGAAGAAGAAAGAAGAAATAAAGAAGAAAGAAAGAGAAGAAGAATGAAAGAAGAAAGAAAGAAGAAGAAAGAAGAAAGAAAGAAAGAAGAAAGAAAGAAGAAAGAAAGAAAGAAAGAAGAAAGAAAGAAGTAAGAAAAAAGAAAGGAAGAAAGAAGAAAGAGAGAAAAAGAAAGAAAGAAGTAAGAAAGAAAGAAGAAACAAGAAAGAAGTAAGAAAAAAGAAAGAAGAAAGAAGAAAGAAAGAAAGAAGAAAGAAAGAAGAAGGAAGAAAGAAGAAAGAAGTAAGAAAGAAGAAAGAAAGAAATAAGAAAGAAAGTAGAAATAAAGAAGAAAGAAGGAAAGAAAGAAGAAAGAAAGGAGAAAGAAAGAAGAAAGAAAGAAAGAAGAAAGAAAGAGAAGAAAGAAATAAGAAATAAAGAAATAGAAAGAAAGAAGAAAGAAAGAAGAAAGAAAGAATGAAGAAAGAAAGAAAGTAGAAAGAAAGAAAGAAGAAAGAAAGAAGAAAGAAAGAGAAAGAAAGAAAGAAATAAGAAAGAAAGTAGAATAAAGAAGAAAGAAGGAAAGAAAGAAGAAAGAAAGAAGAAAGAAAGAAGAAAGAAGAAATAAAGAAGAAAGAAAGAAAGAAAGAAGAAAGAAAGAAGTAAGAAAGAATTAGGAAAGAAAGATGAGAGAAACAAGTAGAAAGTAGTAAGAAAAAAGAAAGAAAGAAGAAAGAGAGAAAGAAGAAAGAAAGGCGTAAGTAAGAATGAAGAAAGGAAGAAGAAAGAAAGAAAGAAAGAAAGAAGAACGAAAGAAGAAAGAAATAAGAAAAAAAGAAAGAAGAATGAAAGAAGAAAGAAAGAGAAAAAAGAAAAGAAAAATGAAAGAAAGAAAGAATAAAGAAAGAAGGAGAAAAAAGAAAGAAAGAAGTAAGAAAGAAGAACAGAAAGAAGAAAGAAAGAAGTAAGAAAGAAGAAAGAAGAAAGAAAGAAGTAAGAAAGAAGAAAGAAAGAAGAAAGAAAGTCGAAAGAAAAAAGAAAGAAAGAAGAAAGAAAGGAGAAATAAAGAAGAAAGAAAGAAAGAAGAAAGAAAGAGAAGAAAGAAATAAGAAATAAAGAAATAGAAAGAAAGAAGAAAGATAGAAAGAAGAAAGAAAGAATGAAGAAAGAAAGTAGAAAGAAAGAAAGAAGAAAGACAGAAGAAAGGGAGAAAGAAGAAAGAAAGAAGTTAGAAAGAAAAAAGAAAGGAAGAAGTAAGAAAGAAGTAGGAAAGAAGTAAGAAAGAAAGAAGAAAGAAAGAAGAAAGAAAGAAGAACGAAAGAAGAAAAAAATAAGATAGAAGAAAGAAGAATGAAAGAAGAAAGAAAGAAGAATGAAAGAAGAAAGAAAGAAAGAAGAAGGAAATAAGAAAGAAAGAAGAAAGAAAGAAGAAAGAAAGAAGAAAGAAAGAAGAAAGAAGAAAAGAAACAAGAAAGAAAGAAGAAACAAAGAAGAAAGAAAGAAAGAAGAAAGAAAGAAGAAAGAAAAAAGAAAGAAAGAATTAAGAAAGAAAGACAGAAGAAAAAAAAAGAAAGAAAGAAGTAAGAAAGAAGACAGAAAGAAGAAAGAAAGAAGTAAGAAAGAAGAAAGAAGAAGTAAGAAAGAAGTAAGAAAGAAAGAAGAAAGAAGAAAGAAAGAAGAAAGAAAGTCGAAAGAAAAAAGAAAGAATGAAGAAAGAAAGAAAAAATATAGAAGAAAGAAAGAAAGAAGAAAGAAAGAAAGAAGAAATAGAAAGAAAGAAGAAAGAAGAAAGAAGAAAGAAAGAAGAAAGAAGAAAGAAAGAAGAAACAAAGAAAGAAGAACGAAAGAAGAAAGAAGAAAGAAAGAAGAAAGAAAGAAATAAGAAATAGAGAGAAAGAAGAAAGAAAGAAGAAAGAAAGAAGAAAGAATGATAGAAGAAAGAAAGAAGTAAGAAGAAAGAAGAAAGAAGAAAGAAAATGAGAAAGACAGAAGAAATAAAGAAAGAAAAAAGAAGAAAGAAAGAACAAAGAAAGAACAAAGAAAGAAAGAAGAAAGGAAGAAAGAAGAAAGAAAGAAAGAAAGAAAGAAGAAAGAAAAAAGAAAGAAGAGGAAGAAAGAAGTAAGAAAGAGTAAGAAAGAAGTAAGAAGAAGAAAGAAAGAAGAAAGAAAGAAGAAAAAAAGAATGAAGAAAGAAAGAAGTAAGAAAGAATGGAGAAAGGAAGAAGAAAGAAAGAAGAAAGAAAGAAGAACGAAAGAAGAAAGAAATAAGAAAGAAAGAAAGAAGAATGAAAGAAGAAAGAAAGAAGATTGAAAATAGAAAGAAAAAAGAAAGAAAGAAATCAGAAAGAAAGAAGAAAGAAAGAAAGAAGAAAGAAGAAAGAAGAAAGAAAGAAGAAATAAAGAAAGAAGAAAGAAAGTAGAATGAAAGACGAAAGAAAGGAGAACCAAAGAAGAAAGAAAGAAAGAAGAAAGAAAGAAATAACAAAGAAGTAAGAAAGAAGTAAGAAATAATTAAGAAAGAAAGAAGAAAGAAAGAAGAAAGAAAAAAGAAAGAAAGAAGAAAGAAGAAAGAAAGAAAGAAAGAAGAAAGAAAGAAGAAAGAAGAAAGAAAGAAGAGAGAAGAAGGAAGAAAGAACGAAGAAAGAAAGAAGAAATAAAGAAAGAAGAAAGAAAGTAGAATGAAAGACGAAAGAAAGGAGAACCAAAGAAGAAAGAAAGAAAGAAGAAAGAAAGAAATAACAAAGAAGTAAGAAAGAAGTAAGATAGAAGTAAGGAAGAAAGAAGAAAGAAAGACGAAAGAAAGAAGAAAGAAAGAAGAAAGAAAGAAGTAAGAAAGAAAGGAAGAAGAAAGAAAGAAAGAAGTAAGAAAGAAAGAAGAAAGAAAGAAGAAAGAAAGAAGAAAGAAAGAAGAAAGAAAGAAAGAGGAAAGAAGAAAGAAAGAAGAAAGAATGAAGAAAGAAAGAAGAAAGAAAGAAAGAAAGAAAGAAGAAAGAAAGAAGGAAGAAAGAAGTAAGAAAGAAAGATGAAAGAAAGAAGAAAGAAAGAAGTAAGAAAGAAAGAAGAAAGAAAGAAGAAAGAAAGAAGAAAGAAGAAGGAAAGAAAGAAGAGAGAAAGAAGGAAGAAGAAATAAGAAAAAAAGAAGAAAGAACGAAAGAAGTACGAAAGAAGAAAGAAAGAAGAAAGAAAGTACGAAGAACGAAAGAAGAAAGAAGAAAGAAGAAGAAAGAAAAAGAAGAAATAAGACAGAAAGAGAAAGAAAGAAGAAAGAAAGAAGAAAGAAAGAAAGAAAAAAGAAAGAAGTAAGAAAAAAGGAAGAAGAAAGAAAGAAAGAAAAAGAAGAAAGAAAGAAGAAAGAAAGAAGAAAGAAAGAAAGAAAAAAGAAAGAAGTAAGAAGAAAGAAAGAAGAAAGAAAGAAAGAAGAAAGAAAGAAAGAAGAAAGAAATAAGAAAGAAGAAAGAAAGTAGAAAGCAAGAAAGAAGAAAGAAAGAGAAAGAAAGTACGAAGAAAGAAAGAAGAAAGGAAGAAGAAAGAAAGAAAGAAAGAAAGAAAGAAAGAAGAAAGAAAAAAGAAGGAAAGAGGAAAGAAAGAAGTAAGAAATAAGTAAGAAAGAAAGATGAAACAAAGAAGTAAGAATGAAGTAAGAAAGAAGAAAGAATGAAGAAAGAAGGAAGAAAGAAAGAAGAAAGAGAGAAAGAAGAAAGAAGAAAGAAAGAAGAACGAAAGAAGAAAGAACTAAGAAAGAAGAAAGAAAAAAAGAAGAAAAAAGACAGAAAGAAGAAAGAAAGAAGAAAGAAAGAAGAAAGAAAGAAAGAAAAAAGAAAGAAGTAAGAAGAAAGAAAGAAGAAAGAAGAGAAAGAAAAAAGAAGAAAGAAAGAAGAAAGAAAGAAGAAGAAAGAAGAAAGAAAGAAAGAAAAAAGAAAGCAGTAAGAAGAAAGAAAGAAGAAGAAATAAAGAAGAAAGAAAGAAAGAAGAAAGAAATAAGAAAGAAGAAAGAAAGAAGAAAGAAAGAAAAAAGAAAGAAGTAGGAAGAAAGAAAGAAGAAAGAAAGAAAGAAAAAAGAAGAAAGAAAGAAGAAAGAATGAAGAAGAAAGAAGTAAGAAAGAAGTAAGAAAGAAAGAAGAAAAAAGAAGAAAGAAAAAAGTAAGAAAGAAGAAAGAAAGAAGAAGAAAGAAGAAGAAAGAATTAAGAAAAAAGAAGAAAGAACGAAAGAAGTAAGAAAGAAGAAAGAAAGTACGAAGAAAGAAAGAAGAAAGGAAGAAAGAAGAAAGAAAGAAAGAGAGAAGAAAGAAAGAAGAAAGAAAGAAGAAAGAAAGAAAGAAAGAAAGAAAGAAAGAAAGAAGAAAGAAAGAAAAAAGAAAGAAGATTGAAAATAGAAAGAAAAAAGAAAGTAAGAAATCAGAAAGAAAGAAGAAAGAAAGAAAGAAGAAAGAAGAAAGAAGAAGAAAGAAGAATAAAGAAGAAGAAAGAAGAAAGTAAGTAGAAAGAAAGAAGAAAGAAAGAAAGCAGAAAGAAGGAAGAAAGAAAGAAGAAAGAAAGAAGAAAGAAGAAAGAAAGAAGAAAGAAAGAAGGAAGAAAGAAAGAAGAAAGAAAGAAAAAGAAAAAAGAAAGAAAGAAGTAAGAAAGAAGTAACAAAGAAGGAAGAAGTAAGAAAGAAGTAAGAAAGAAGTAAGAAAGAAGTAAGAAAGAAAGAAGAAAGAAAGAAAGAAAAAAGAAGAAAGAAATAAGAAAGAAAGAACGAAGAAAGAAAGAAGAAAGGAAGAAAGAAGAAAGAAAGAAAGGAAGAAAGAAGAAAGAAAAAAGAAAGAAAGAGGAATGAAAGAAGTAAGAAAGAATTAAGAAAGAAGAATAAAGAAGAAAGAGAGAAGAAAAAAAGAATGAAGAAAGAAAGAAGTAAGAAAGAATGAAGAAAGGAAGAAGAAAGAAAGAAGAATGAAAGAAGAACGAAAGAAGAAGAAATAAGAAAGAAAGAAAGAAGAATGAAAGAAGAAAGAAAGAAGATTGAAAGAAGAAAGAAAAAAGAAAGAAAGAAATCAGAAAGAAAGAAGAAAGAAGAAAGAAGAAAGAAGAAATAAAGAAGAAATAAAGAAAGAAGAAAGAAGAAAGTAAGTAGAAAGAAAGAAGAAAGAATGAAAGAAAGAAGAAAGGAAGAAGAAAGAAAGAAGAAAGAAAGAAGAAAGAAGAAAGAAAGAAGAAAGAAAGAAGAAAGAAAGAAAGAAAGAAGAAAGGAAGAAGAAAGAAAGAAAGAAGAAGAAAAAAGAAAAAAGAAAGAAAGAAGTAAGAAAGAAGTAACAAAGAAGGAAGAAGTAAGAAGAAGTAAGAAATAAAGAAGACAGAAAGAAGAAAGAAAGAAGTAAGAAAGAAAGAAGAAAGAAGACGAAAGAAAAGAGAACGAAAGAAGAAAGAAAGAAAGAAGAAAGAAAGAAATAACAAAGAAGAAGTAAGAAAGAAGTAAGAAAGAATTAAGAAACAAGAAAGAAAGAAGAAGAAAGAAAGAAGAAAGAAGAAAGTAAGAAAGAAGAGAGAAAGAAGGAAGAAAGAACGAAGAAAGAACGAAGAGAGAAAGAAGAAAGAAAGAAGAAAGAAAATAAGAGGAAAGAAGAAAGAAAGAGAAAGAATGAAGAAAGAAAGAAGAAAGAAAGAAAGAAGAGAGAAAGAAGGAAGAAAGAAAGAAGAAAAAAAGAAGAAAGAAAGAATGAAAGAAAGAAAGAAAGAAAGAAAGAAAGAAAGAAAGAAAGAAAGAAAGAAGAAAGAAAGAAGAAAGAAAGAAAGAAAGAAGGAAAGAAGTAAGAAAGAAGAAAGAAAGAAGAAAGAAAGAAGAAAAAAAGAAAGAAGAAAGAAAGAAGAAAGAAAGAAAGAAGAAAGAAAGAAGTAAGAAAGAATGAAGAAAGGAAGAAGAAAGAAAGAAGAATGAAAGAAGAACGAAAGAAGAAAGAAAGAAGAAAGAAAGAAGGAAGAAACAAAGAAGAAAGAAAGAAGAAAGAAAGAAAGATGAAAGAAAGAAGAAAGAAAGAAATTAGAAAGATGAAAGAAATAAGAAAGGAAGAAAGAAAGAAGAAAGAAAGAAGAAAGAAGAAAGAAAGAAGAAAGAAAAAAGAAAGAAGAAAGAAAGAAGAAAGAAAGAAAAAAGAAAAAAGAAAGAAAGAAGTAAGAAAGAAGTAACAAAGAAGGAAGAAGTAAGAAAGAAGAAAGAAAGAAGTAAGAAAGAAAGAAGAAAGAAAGAAGAATGAAAGACGAAAGAAAGGAGAACCAAAGAAGAAAGAAAGAAAGAAGAAAGAAAGAAATAACAAAGAAGTAAGAAAGAAGTAAGAAATAATTAAGAAAGAAAGAAGAAAGAAAGAAGAAAGAAAAAAGAAAGAAAGAAGAAAGAAGAAAGAAAGAAAGAAAGAAGAAAGAAAGAAGAAAGAAGAAAGAAAGAAGAGAGAAAGAAGGAAGAAAGAACGAAGAAAGAAAGAAGAAAGAAAGAAAGAAGAAAGAAAGAAGTAAGAAAGAAGTAATAAAGAAGGAAGAAGTAAGAAAGAAGTAAGATAGAAGTAAGAAAGAAAGAAGAAAGAAAGACGAAAGAAAGAAGAAAGAAAGAAGAAAGAAAGAAGTAAGAAAGAAAGGAAGAAGAAAGAAAGAAAGAAGTAAGAAAGAAAGAAGAAAGAAAGAAGAAAGAAAGAAGAAAGAAAGAAGAAAGAAAGAAAGAGGAAAGAAGAAAGAAAGAAGAAAGAATGAAGAAAGAAAGAAGAAAGAAAGAAAGAAAGAAAGAAGAAAGAAAGAAGGAAGAAGTAAGAAAGAAAGATGAAAGAAAGAAGAAAGAAAGAAGTAAGAAAGAAAGAAGAAAGAAAGAAGAAAGAAAGAAGAAAGAAGAAGGAAAGAAAGAAGAGAGAAAGAAGGAAGAAAGAAATAAGAAAAAAAGAAGAAAGAACGAAAGAAGTACGAAAGAAGAAAGAAAGAAGAAAGAAAGTACGAAGAACGAAAGAAGAAAGAAGAAAGAAAGAAGAAAGAAAAAAAGAAGAAATAAGACAGAAAGAAGAAAGAAAGAAGAAAGAAAGAAGAAAGAAAGAAAGAAAAAAGAAAGAAGTAAGAAAAAAGGAAGAAGAAAGAAAGAAAGAAAAAAGAAGAAAGAAAGAAGAAAGAAAGAAGAAAGAAAGAAAGAAAAAAGAAAGAAGTAAGAAGAAAGAAAGAAGAAAGAAGGAAAGAAGAAAGAAAGAAAGAAGAAAGAAATAAGAAAGAAGAAAGAAAGTAGAAAGAAAGAAAGAAGAAAGAAAGAAGAAAGAAAGTACGAAGAAAGAAAGAAGAAAGGAAGAAGAAAGAAAGAAAGAAAGAAAGAAAGAAAGAAGAAAGAAAAAAGAAAGAAAGAGGAAAGAAAGAAGTAAGAAATAAGTAAGAAAGAAAGATGAAACAAAGAAGTAAGAAAGAAGTAAGAAAGAAGAAAGAATGAAGAAAGAAGGAAGAAAGAAAGAAGAAAGAGAGAAAGAAGAAAGAAGAAAGAAAGAAGAACGAAAGAAGAAAGAACTAAGAAAGAAGAAAGAAAAAAAGAAGAAATAAGACAGAAAGAAAGAAAGAAGAAAGAAAGAAGAAAGAAAGAAAGAAAAAAGAAAGAAGTAAGAAGAAAGAAAGAAGAAAGAAAGAAAGAAAAAAGAAGAAAGAAAGAAGAAAGAAAGAAGAAAGAAAGAAAGAAAAAAGAAAGCAGTAAGAAGAAAGAAAGAAGAAAGAAATAAAGAAGAAAGAAAGAAAGAAGAAAGAAATAAGAAAGAAGAAAGAAAGAAGAAAGAAAGAAAAAAGAAAGAAGTAAGAAGAAAGAAAGAAGAAAGAAAGAAAGAAGAAAGAATGAAGAAAGAAAGAAGTAAGAAAGAAGTAAGAAAGAAAGAAGAAAAAAGAAGAAAGAAAAAAGTAAGAAAGAAGAAAGAATGAAGAAAGAAAGAAGAAAGAAAGAATTAAGAAAAAAAGAAGAAAGAACGAAAGAAGTAAGAAAGAAGAAAGAAAGTACGAAGAAAGAAAGAAGAAAGGAACAAAGAAGAAAGAAAGAAAGAGAGAAGAAAGAAAGAAGAAAGAAAGAAGAAAGAAAGAAAGAAAGAAAGAAAGAAAGAAAGAAGAAAGAAAGAAAAAAGAAAGAAAGAGGAAAGAAAGAAATAAGAAATAAGTAAGAAAGAAAGATGAAAGAAAGAAGTAAGAAAGAAGTAAGAAAGAAGAAAGAATGAAGAAAGGAAGAAGAAAGAAAGAAGAATGAAAGAAGAACGAAAGAAGAAAGAAATAAGAAAGAAAGAAAGAAGAAAGAAAGAAGAAAGAAAGAAAGAAGGAAGAAGAAAGAAAGAAGAAAGAAATAAGAAAGAAAGAAAGAAGAAAGAAAGAAAGAAGAAAGAAAGAAGAAAGAAAGAAGAAAGAAGAAAGAATGAAGAAAGAAAGAAAGAAAGAAGAAATAAAGAAGAAAGAAAGAAAAAAGAAAGAAAGAAGTAAGAAAGAAGTAACAAAGAAGGAAGAAAGAAAGAGGAAAGAAGAAAGAAAGAAGAAAGAAGGAAGAAAGAAAGAAGAAAGAAAGAAAGAAAGAAAGAAGTGAGAAAGAAAGAAGAAAGAAAGAAGAAAGAAAAACGAAAGAAAGGAGAAAGAAATAAGAAAGAAAGAAATAACAAAGAAGAAGTAACAATGAAGTAAGAAAGAACGAAGAAAGAAAGAAGAAAGAAAGGAGAAAGAAAGAAAGAAAGAAGAAAGAAGAAAGATGAAAGAAAGAAGGAAGAAAGAAGAAAGAAAGAAAGAAGAAAGAAAGAAAGAAGAAAGAAAGAAGAAAGAAAGAAGAAAGAAGAAAGAAAGAAAGAAAGAAGAGAGAAAGAAGGAAGAAAGAACGAAGAAAGAACGAAGAAAGAAAGAAGAAAGAAAGAAGAAAGAAAGAAAGAAGAAAGAAAGAAGAAAGAGAGAAAGAAGAAAGAAAGAAGAAAGAAAGAAGAAAGTAAGAAGAAAGAAAGAAGAAAGAAGAAAGAAGAAAGAAAGAAGAAAGAAAGAAAGAAGAAAGAAGAAAGAAAAAAAAAAGAAAAAAGAAAGAAAGAAGTAACAAAGAAGGAAGAAGTAAGAAATAAGTAAGAAAGAAGTAAGAAAGAAAGAAGAAAGAAAGACGAAAGAAAGAAGAAAGAAAGAAGAAAGAAAGAAGAAAGAAGAAACAAAGAAGAAACAAAGAAAGAAGAACGAAAGAAGAAAGAAGAAAGAAAGAAGAAAGAAAGAAGGAGGAAATAAGAAAGAAAGAAGTAAGAAAGAAGTAAGAAAGAAAGAAGAAAGAAGAAAGAAAGAAGAAAGAAAGTCGAAAGAAAAAAGAAAGAAAGAAGAAAGAAAGAAAGAAGAAAGAAGAAAGAAAGAAGAAAGAAGAAAGAAGAAAGAAGAAAGAAGAAAGAAGAAACAAAAAAGAAACAAGGAAAGAAGAAAGAAAGAAGTAAGAAGAAAGAAAGAAAGAAAGAAAGAAAGAAAAAAGAAAGAAAGAGGAAAGAAAGAAGTAAGAAATAAGTAAGAAAGAAAGATGAAAGAAAGAAGTAAGAAAGAACTAAGAAAGAAGAAAGAAAGAAGAAAGAAAGAAGAAAAAAAGAATGAAGAAAGAAAGAAGTAAGAAAGAATGAAGAAAGGAAGAAGAAAGAAAGAAGAATGAAAGAAGAACGAAAGAAGAAAGAAATAAGAAGGAAAGAAAGAAGAATGAAAGAAGAAAGAAAGAAGATTGAAAGAAGAAAGAAAAAAGAAAGAAAGAAATCAGAAAGAAAGAAGAAAGAAAGAAAGAAGAAAGAAGAAAGAAAGAAGAAATAAGGAAAGAAGAAAGAAGAATGTAAGAAGAAAGAAAGAAGAAAGAAAGAAAGCAGAAAGAAGGAAGAAAGAAAGAAGAAAGAAGAAAGAAAGAAGAAAGAAAGAAAGATGAAAGAAAGAAGAAAGAAAGAAGAAAGAAAGAAGAAAGAATGAAGAAACAAGAAAGAAAGAAGTAAGAAAGAAAGAAAGAAGAAAGGAAGAAGAAAGAAAGAAGAAAGAATGAAGAAAGAAGAAAGAAAGAAGTAAGTAAGAAGAAAGAAAGAATAAAGAAAGAAAGAAGAAAGAAAGTAGAAAGAAAGACGAAAGAAAGGAGAAAGAAAGAAGAAAGAAAGAAAGAAGAAAGAAAGAAATAACAAAGGAGAAGTAAGAAAGAAGTAAGAAAGAAGTAAGAAAGAAAGAAGAAAGAGAGAAGATAGAAAGAAGAAAGAAAAAAGAAAAAAGAAGAAAGAAAGAAGAAAGAAGAAAGAAAGAAAGAAGAGAGAAAGAAGAAAGAAATAAAGAAAGAAAGAAAGAAAGAAAGAAAGAAAGAAAGAAAGAAAGAAGAAAGAAAGAAATAAGAAAAAAGAAAGAAAGAAGAAAGAAAGAAGAAAAAAGAAAGAAGAACGAAAGAAGAAAAAGAAAGAAGGAAGAAAGAAAGAAAGAAGAAATAAGAAAGAAAGAAGAAAGAAAGAAGTAAGAAAGAATGAAGAAAGGAAAGAAGAAAGAAAGAAGAATGAAAGAAGAACGAAAGAAGAAAGAAATAAGAAAGAAAGAAAGAAGAATGAAAGATAAAAGAAAGAAAGAAGAAAGAAGAAAGAAAGAAAGAAGTAAGAAAAAAAGAAGAAAGAAAGAAGAAAGAAAGAAGAAAGAAAGAAAGAAGAAAGAAAGAAAGAAAGAAGAAAGAAAGAAAGAAGTAAGAAAAAAAGAAGAAAGAAAGAAGAAAGAAAGAAGAAAGAAAGAAAGAAGAAAGAAAGAAAGAAAGAAGAAAGAAAGAAAAAAGAAAAAAGAAAGAAAGAAGTAACAAAGAAGTAACAAAGAAGGAAGAAGTAAGAAAGAAGTAAGAAAGAAGTAAGAAAGAAAGAAGAAAGAAAGAAGAAAGAAAGAAGTAAGAAAGAAAGAAGAAAGAAAGACGAAAGAAAGGAGAACGAAAGAAGAAAGAAAGAAAGAAGAAAGAAAGAAATAACAAAGAAGAAGTAAGAAAGAAGTAAGAAAGAATTAAGAAAGAAGAAAGAAAGAAGAAAGAAAGAAGAAAGAAAGGAGAAAGAAGAAAGAAAGAAAGAAAGAAGAAAGAAAGGAGAAAGAAAGAAAGAAGAGAGAAAGAAGGAAGAAAGAAAGAAAGAAAGAAAGGAGAACGAAAAAAGAAAGAAAGAAAGAAGAAAGAAAGAAATAACAAAGAAGAAGTAAGAAAGAAGTAAGAAAGAATTAAGAAAGAAGAAAGAAAGAAGAAAGAAAAAAGAAAGAAAGAAGAAAGAAGAAAGAAAGAAAGAAAGAAGAAAGAAAGAAGAAAGAAAGAAAGAAGAGAGAAAGAAGGAAGAAAGAACGAAGAAAGAACGAAGAAAGAAAGAAGAAAGAAAGAAGAAAGAAAGAAGAAAGAAGAAAGAAAGAAGAAAGAAGAAAGAAAGAAGAAAGAAAGAAGAAAGAAAGAAAAAAGAAAAAACAAAGAAAGAAGTAAGAAAGAAGTAAGAAAGAAGTATAAAGAAAGACGAAAGAAAGAAGAAAGAAAGAAGAAAGAAAGAAGAAAGAAAGAAGAAAGAAAATAAGAGGAAAGAAGAAAGAAGAAAGAATGAAGAAAGAAAGAAGAAAGAAACAATGAAGAAAGAAAGATGAAAGAAAGAAATAAGAAAGAAAGAAGAAAGAAAGAAGAAAGAAAGAAATAACAAAGGAGAAGTAAGAAAGAAGTAAGACAGAATTAAGAAAGAAAGAAGAAAGAAAGAAGAAAGAGAGAAGATAGAAAGAAGAAAGAAAAAAGAAAAAAGAAGAAAGAAAGAAGAAAGAAGAAAGAAAGAAAGAAGAGAGAAAGAAGGAAGAAATAAAGAAGAAAGAAAGAAGAAAGAAAGAAAGAAAGAAAGAAAGAAAGAAAGAAAGAAAGAAAGAAAGAAAGAAAGAAAGAAAGAAAGAAAGAAAGAAAGAAAGAAAGAAAGAAGAAAGAAAGAAAGAAAGAAAGAAAGAAGAAAGAAAGATGAAAGAAAGAAAGAAAGAAAGAAGAAAGAAAAAAGAAAGAAAAAGGAAAGAAAGAAGTAAGAAAGAAGTAAGAAAGAAGAAAGAAAGAAGAAAGAAAGAAGAAAAAAAGAAAAAAGAAAGAAAGAAGAAAGAAAGAAAGAAGAAAGAAAGAAAGAAGAAAGAAAGAAGTAAGAAAGAATGAAGAAAGGAAGAAGAAAGAAAGAAGAATGAAAGAAGAACGAAAGAAGACATAAATAAGAAAGAAAGAAAAATGAAAGAAGAAAGAAAGAAAGAAAGAAGAAAGAAAGAAGAAATAAAGAAAGAAGAAAGTAAGAAGAAAGAAAGAAGAAAGAATGAAAGCAGAAAGAATGAAGAAAGAAAGAAGAAAGAAAGTAGAAAGAAAGAAAGATGAAAGAAAGAAGAAAGAAAGAAAGAAGAAAGAAAGAAGAAAGAAGAAGAAAGAAAGAAAGAAAAAAGAAAGAACTAAGAAGAAAGAAAGAAGAAAGAAAGAGAGAAAGAAGAAAGAAAGAAGAAAGAAAGAAAAAAGAAAAAAGAAAGAAAGAAGTAAGAAAGAAGTAACAAAGAAGGAAGAAGTAAGAAAGAAGTAAGAAAGAAGAAAGAAAGAAGAAAGAAAGAAGAAAGACAGAAAGAAGAAAGAAAGAAGAAAGAAAGAAGAAAGAAAGAAAGAAAAAAGAAAGAAGTAAGAAGAAAGAAAGAAGAAAGAAAGAAAGAAAAAAGTAGAAAAAAAGAAGAAAGAAAGAAGAAAGAAAGAAAGAAAAAAGAAAGAAGTAAGAAGAAAGAAAGAAGAAAGAAAGAAGAAAGAAAGAAAGAAGAAAGAAATAAAGAAGAAAGAAAGTAGAAAGAAAGAAAGAAGAAAGAAGTAAGAAAGAAGTAAGAAAGAAAGAAGAAAGAAAGAAGAAAGAAAGAAGAAAGAAAATAGAAAGAAGAAGGAAAGAAAGAAGAGAGAAAGAAGGAAGAAAGAATGAAGAAAAAAAGAAGAAAGAACGAAAGAAGTAAGAAAGAAGAAAGAAAGAAGAAAGAAAGTACGGAGAAAGAGAGAAGAACGAAAGAAGAAAGAAGAAAGAAAGAAGAAAGAAAGAAGAAAGAAAGAAAGAAAAAAGAAAGAAGTAAGAAGAAAGAAAGAAGAAAGAAAGAAAGAAGAAAGAAAGAAAGAAGAAAGAAATAAAGAAGAAGAAAGAAAGTAGAAAGAAAGAAAGAAGAAAGAAAGAAGAAGAAAGAAAGAAGTAAGAAAGAAGAAAGAAGAAAGAAAGAAAAAAGAAAGAAGAAAGAAGAAAGAAAGAAAAGATATAAAAAAGGAAGAAGAAAGAAAGAAGAAAGAAAAAAGAAAAAATAAAGATAGAAGTAAGAAAGAAGTAATAAAGAAGGAAGAAGGAAGAAGGAAGAAAGAAGTAAGAAAGAAGTAAGAAACAAAGAAGAAAGACGAAAGAAAGAAGAAAGAAAGAAGAAAGAAAGAAAGAAAGAAGAAAGAAAGAAGGAAGAAAGAAAGAAGAAAGAAAGAAGAAAGAAAGAAGTAAGAAAGAAAGAAGAAAGAAAGAAGAAAGAAAGAAGTAAGAAAGAAAGAAGAAAGAAAGAAGAAAGAAAGAAGAAAGAAGAAGGAAAGAAAGAAGAGAGAAAGAGGAAGAAAGAATTAAGAAAAAAAGAAGAAAGAACGAAAGATGTAAGAAAGAAGAAAGAAAGAAGAAAGAAAGTACGAAGAAAGAGAGAAGAACGAAAGAAGAAAGAATAAAGAAAGAAGAAAGAAAGAAGAAAGAAAGAAAGAAAAAAGAAAGAAGTAAGAAGAAAGAAAGAAGAAAGAAAGAAAGAAGAAATAAAGAAAGAAGAAAGAAATAAGAAAGAAGAAAGAAAGTAGAAAGAAAGAAAGAAGAAAGAAAGAAGAAAGAAAGAAGTAAGAAAGAAAGAAGAAAAAGAAGAAAGAAAGAAGTAAGAAAGAAGAAAGAAAGAAGAAAGAAAGTACGAAGAAAGAAAGAAGAAAGGAAGAAGAAAGAAAGAAAGAAAGAAAGAAGAAAGAAGTAAGAAATAAGTAAGAAAGAAAGATGAAAGAAAGAAGTAAAAAGAAGTAAGAAAGAAGAAAGAATGAAGAAAGAAGGAAGAAAGAAAGAAGAAAGAAAGAAAGAAGAAAGAAGAAAGAAAGAAGAAAGAAAGAAAGAAGAAAGAAGAAAGAAAGAAGAAAGAAAGAAAGAAGAACGAAAGAAGAAAGAACTAAGAAAGAAGAAAGAAAAAAAGAAGAAATAAGACAGAAAGAAGAAAGAAAGAAGAAAGAAAGAAGAAAGAAAGAAGAAAGAAAGAAAGAAAGAAAGAAAAAAGAAAGAAGTAAGAAGAAAGAAAGAAGAAAGAAAGAAAGAAAAAAGAAGAAAGAAAGAAGAAAGAAAGAAAGAAAAAAGTAGAAAGAAAGGAAAAGAAAGAACGAAGAAAGAAAGAAGAAAGGAAGAAAGAAGAAAGAAAGAAGAAAGAAAGAAAGAAAGAAGAAAGAAAAAATAAAGAAAGAGGAAAGAAAGAAGTAAGAAATAAGTAATAAAGAAAGATGAAAGAAAGAAGTAAGAAAGAAGTAAGAAAGAAGAAAGAAAGAAGAAAGAAAGAAGAAAAAAAGAATGAAGAAAGAAAGAAGTAAGAAAGAATGAAGAAAGGAAGAAGAAAGAAAGAATAATGAAAGAAGAACGAAAGAAGAAAGAAATAAGATTGAAAGAAGAAAGAAAGAAAGAAAGAAATCAGAAAGAAAGAAGAAAGAAAGAAAGAAGAAAGAAGAAAGAAAGAAAGAAAGGAAGAAAAAGAAAGAAAGAAGAAAGAAAGAAATAAGAAAAAAGAAAGAAAGAAGAAAGAAAGAAGAAAGAAAGAAGAAAAAAGAAAGAAGAACGAAAGAAGAAAGAAAGAAGGAAGAAAGAAAGAAGAAATAAGAAAGAAAGAAGAAAGAAAGAAAGAAGAAAGAAAGAAGTAAGAAGAAAGAAAGAAGAAAGAAAGAAAGAAAAAAGAAGAAAAAAGAAGAAAGAACGAAGAAAGAAAGAAGAAAGGAAGAAAGAAGAAAGAAATAAGAAAGAAGTAAGAAAGAAGAAAGGAAGAAAAAAGAAAAAAGAAAGATAGAAGTAAGAAAGAAGTAAGAAAGAATGAAGAAGTAAGAAAGAAGTAAGAAAGAAGTAAGAAATAAAGAAGAAAGAAAGACAAAAGAAAGAAGAAAGAAAGAAGAAAGAAAGAAGTAAGAAAAAAAGGAAGAAGAAAGAAATAAAGAAGTAAGAAAGAAAGAAGAGAGAAAAAAGAAAGAAAGAAGAAAGAAAGAAAGAGGAAAGAAGAAAGAAAGAAGAAAGAATGAAGAAAGAAAGAAGAAAGAAAGAAAGAAAGAAAAAAGAAAGAAGGAAGAAAGAAAGAAGAAAGAAAGAAGAAGGAAAGAAGTAAGAAAGAAAGATGAAAGAAAGAAGAAAGAAAGAAATAAGAAAGAAAGAAGAAAGAAAGAAGAAAGAAAGAAGAAAGAAAAAAGAAAGAAAGAAGAGAGAAAGAAAGAAAGAAGAAAGAAAGAAGAAAGAAAGAAAAAAGAAAAAAGAAAGAAAGAAGTAACAAAGAAGGAAGAAGTAAGAAAGAAGTAAGAAAGAAAGAAGAAAGAAAGACGAAAGAAAGAAGAAAGAAAAAAAGAAGAAATAAGACAGAAAGAAGAAAGAAAGAAGAAATAAAGAAGAAAGAAAGAAAAAAGAAAGAAAGAAGTAAGAAAGAAGTAACAAAGAAGGAAGAAGTAAGAAAGAAGTAAGAAAGAAGTAAGAAAGAAAGAAGAAAGAAAGACGAAAGAAAGAAGAAAGAAAGAAGAAAGAAAGAAGTAAGAATGAAAGGAAGAAGAAAGAAAGAAAGAAGTAAGAAAGAAAGAAGAAACAAAGAAGAAAGAAAGAAGAAAGAAAGAAGAAAGAAAGAAAGAGGAAAGAAGAAAGAAAGAAGAAAGAATGAAGAAAGAAAGAAGAAAGAAATAAAGAAAGAAGAAAGAAAGAAGGAAGAAAGAAATAAGAAAGAAAGAGGAAAGAAAGAAGTAAGAAAGAAAGAGGAAAGAAAGAAGTAAGAAAGAAAGAAGAAAGAAAGAAGAAAGAAAGACGAAAGAAAGGAGAAAGAAAGAAGAAAGAAAGGAAGAAGAAAGAAAGAAGAGAGAAAGTAGGAAGAAAGTACGAAGAAAGAAAGAAGAAAGAAAGAAGAAAGAAAGAAAGAAGAAAGAAAGAAATAACAAAGAAGATGTAAGAAAGAATTAAGAAAGAAAGAAGAAAGAAAGAATAAAGAAAGAAGAAAGAAAGAAGAAAGAAGAAAGAAAGAAGAAAGAAAGAAGAAAGAAAGAAGAAAGAAAGAAGAAAGAAAGATGAAAGAAGAAAGAAAGAAAAAAAGAAGAGAGAAAGAAGGAAGAAAGAATGAAGAAAGAAAGAAGAAAGAAAGAAGAAAGAAAGAAAGAAGAAAGAAAGAAGAGAGAAAGAAGAAAGAAAGAAGAAAGAAAGAAGAAAGAAAGAAGAAAGTAAGAAGAAAGAAAGAAGAAAGAAGAAAGAAAGAAGAAAGAAAGAAAGAAAGAAGAAAAAAAGAAGAAAGAAAGAAAAAAGAAAAAGGAAAGAAAGAAGTAACAAAGAAGGAAGAAGTAAGAAAGAAGTAACAAAGAAGTAAGAAAGAAAGAAGAAAGAAAGACGAAAGAAAGAAGAAAGAAAGAAAGAAGTAAGAAAGAAAGAAGAAAGAAAGAAGAAAGAAAGAAGAAAGAAAGAAAGAGGAAAGAAGAAAGAAAGAAGAAAGAATGAAGAAAGAAAGAAGAAAGAAAGAAGGAAGAAAGAAAGAAGAAAGAAGTAAGAAAGAAAGAAGAAAGAAAGAAGAAAGAAAGAAAGAATAAAGGAAGAAGAAAGAAAGAAGTAAGAAAGAAAGAAGTAAGAAAGAAGTAAGAAAGAAGAAAGAAAGAAGAAAGAAAGAAGAAAGTAAGAAAGAAGAAAGAAAGAAGAGAGAAAGAAGAAAGAAAGAAGAAAGAAAGAAGAGAGAAAGAAGAAAGAAAGAAAGAAATAAGAAAGAAAGAAGAAAGAAAAAAGAAGAAAGGAAGAAGAAAGAAAGAAGTAAGAAAGAAGAAAGAAAGAAGATAGAAAGAAAGAAGAAATAAAGAAGAAAGAAAGAAGAAGAAAAGAAGAGAGAAAGAAGAAAGAAAGAAAGAAAGAAGAAAGAAAGAAAGAAAGAAGAAAGAAAGAAGGAAGAAATAAAAAAGAGAGAAAGAAGAAAGAAAGAAAGAAGAAAGAAAAAAGAAAGAAAGAAGAAAGAGAGAAGAAAGAAAGAAACAAGAGAGAAAGAAACAAGAAAGAAAGAAGAAAGAAAGAAAGAAAGAAGAAAGAAAGAATGAAAAAAGAAAGAAAGATAGATGAAAGAAAGAAGAAAGAAAGAAGAAAGAAAGAAGAAAGAAAGAAGAAAGGAAGAAAGAAGAAAGAAAGAAAGAAGAAAGAAAGAAGAAAGAAAGAAGAAAGAAAGAAGAAAGGAAGAAGAAAGAAAGAAAGAAGAAAGAAAGGAGAAAGAGAGAAGATAGAAAGAAGAATAAAAGAAGAAAGAAACAAGAAAGAAAGAAACAAAAAAAGAAAGAAGAAAGAAACAAAAAAGAAAGAATAAAGAAAGAAGAAAGAAAGAAGAAAGAAAAAGAAAGAAGAAAGAAAGAAGAAAGAAAGAAAGAAGAAAGAAACAAAAAAGAAAGAAGAAAGAAAAAGAAAGGAAGAAGAAAGAGAGAAGAAAGAAAGAAGAAAGAAAGAAAGAAAAAAGAAAGAAAGAAAGATGAAAGAAAGAAGAAAGAAAGAAGAAAGAAAATAAGAAAGAAAGAAGAAAGAAAGAAGTAAGAAGTAAGAGAGAAAAAATATAGAAAGAAGAAAGAAAGAAATAGAAAGAAAGAAGAAAGGAAGAAGAAAGGAAGAAGTAAGAAAGAAAGAAGACAGAATGGAGAAAGAAAGAAGATAGAAAGAGGAATAAAAGAAGAAAGAAACAAGAAAGAAAGAAACAAAAAAAGAAAGAAGAAAGATAAAGAAAGAAGAAAGAAAAAAGAAAGAGAGAAGAAAGAAAGAAGAAAGAAAGAATGAAAAAAGAAAGAAAGAAAGATGAAAGAAAGAAGAAAGAAAGAAGAAAGAAAGAAGAAAGGAAGAAAGAAGAAAGAAAGAAAGAAGAAAGAAAGAAAGAAGAAAGAAAGAAGAAAGAAAGAAAGAAAACAGAAGAAAGAAAGAGGAAAGAAAGAAGAAAGAAGAGAAAAATAAGAAAGAAAGAAAGAAAGACAGAAGAAAGAAAGAAGAAAGAAAGAAGAAAGGAAGAAGAAAGAAAGAAAGAAGAAAGAAAGGAGAAAGAAAGAAGAAAGAAAGAAGAAAGAAAGTAAGAAGAAAGAAAGAAGAAAGAAAGAAAGAAAGAAAGAAGAAAGAAGAAAGAAATAAAGAAAGAAGAAAGAAAGAAGAAAGAAAGAAGAAAGAAAGAAAGAAAGACAGAAGAAAGAAAGAGGAAAGAAAGAAGAAAGAATGAAGAAAGAAAGAAAGAAAGAAGAAAGAAAGAAGAAAAAAAAAAGAAGGATAAGGAAGAAAGGAAGAAAGAAGGAAGAAAGAAGTAAGAAGGAAAGAAAGAAGAAAGAAAGAAGAAAGGAAGAAGAAAGAAAGAAGAAAGAAAGAAAGACAGAAGAAAGAAAGAGGAAAGAAAGAAGAAAGAATGAAGAAAGAAAGAAAGAAAGAAAGAAGAAGGAAAGAAGAAAGAAAGAAGAAATAAAGAAAAAAGAAAGATGTAAGAAAGAAGTAATAAGGAAAGAAAGAAGAAAGAAAGAAGAAAGGAAGAAGAAAGAAAGAAGAAAGAAAGAAGAAAGAAAGGAAGAAGAAAGAAAGGAGAAAGAAAGAAGAAAGAAAGAAGAAAGAAAGTAAGAAGAAGGAAAGAAGAAAGAAAGAAGCAAGAAAGAAGAAAGGAAGAAGAAAGAAAGAACAAAGAAAGAAGAAAGAAATAAAGAAGAAAGAAGAAGGAAAGAAAGAAGAAAGAAAGAAAGAAGAAAGAAAGGAGAAAGAAAAAGAAAGAAAGAAGAAAGAAAGAAGATAGAAAGAAGAAAGAAAGAAGAAAGAAAGAAGAGAGAAAGATGAAAGAAGAAAGAAGAAAGAAAAAAGAAAGAAGAAAGAAAGAAGAAAGAAAGAAGAAAGAAAGAAGGAAGAAAGAAGAAAGAAAGAAGAAAGAAAGAAGAACGAAGGAAGAAAGAAAGAAGAAAGAATGTATAAAGAAATAAGAAAGAAAGAAAGAAGAAAGAAAGAAGAAAGAAAGAAGAAAGAAAGAAGAACGAAGGAAGAAAGAAAGAAGAAAGAAAGAAGAAAGAAAGAAGAAAGAATGAAGAAAGAAAGAAGGAAGAAAGAAGGAAGAAAGAAGAAAGAAAGAAGAAAGAAACAAGAAAGAAAGAAGAAAGAAAGAAGAACGAAGGAAGAAAGAAAGAAGAAAGAAAGAAGAAAGAAAGAAGAAAGAATGAAGAAAGAAAGATGTAAGAAAGAAGAAAGAGAGAAGAAAGAAAGAAGAAAGAAAGAAGAAAGAAAGAAAGAAGAAAGAAAGAAGAAAGAAAGAAGAATGAAAGAAGAAAGAAAGAAGAAAGAAAGAAGAAAGAAAGAAGAAAGAAAGAAGAAAGAAGAAAGAAAGAAGAAAGGAAGAAGAAAGGAAGAAGAAAGGAAGAAAGAAGAAAGGAAGAAAGAAGTAAGAAAGAAAGAAGAAAGAAATAAGAAAGAAAGAAGAAAGAGAGAGGAAAGTAAGAAAGAAGAAAGAAAGAAAGAAAGAAAGAAGAAAGAAAGAAGAAAGAGAGAAGAATGAAGGAAGAAAGAAAGAAGAAATAAAGAAGAAAGAAAGAAGAAAGAAAGAAGTAAGGAAGAAAGAAGAAAGAAAGAAGAAAGAAAGAAAGAAGAAAGAAAGAAGGAAGAAAGAAATAATAAAGAAAGAAAGAAAGAAGAATGAAAGAATAAAGAAGGAAGAAAGAAAGAAGAAAGAAAAAATAAATAAAGAAAGAAGAATGAAAGGTAAAGAAAGAAGAAAGAAAGAAGGAAGAAAGAAGAAAGAAAGGAAGAAGAAAGAAAGAAGAAAGGAAGAAGAAAGAAGAAAGAGAGAAGAAAGAAAGAAGAAAGAAAGAAGAAAGAAAGAAACAAGAAAGAAAGAAAGAAGATAGAAAGAAGAAAGAAAGAAAGAAGAAAGAAAGAAGAAAGAAAAAAATAAAGAAAGAACAGAGAAAGAAAGAAAGAAAGAAGAAAGAAAGAAAGAAGAAAGAAAGAAAGAAGAAAGAAATAAGAAAGAATAAAGAAAGAAAGAAGAAAGAAAGAAAGAAGGAAGAAAGAAAGAAGAAAGAAAGAAAGAAGAAAGAAATAAGAATGAATAAAGAAAGAAAGAAGAAAGAAAGAAAGATGAAAGAAAGAAAGAAGAAAGAAAGAAGAAAGAAAGAAAGATGAAAGAAAGAAAGAAGAAAGAAAGAAGAAAGAAAGAAAGAAGAAAGAAAGAAAGAAGAAAGAAAGAAAGAAAGAAGAAAGAAAGAAAGAAGAAAGAAAGAAGAAAGAAAGAAGCAAGAAAGAAGAAAGAAAGAAAGAAGAAAGAAAGAAAGAAGAAAGAAAGAAAGAAGAAAGAAATAAGAAAGAAAGAAAGAAGAAAGAAAGAAAGAAAGAAGAAAGAAATAAGAAAGAAAGAAAGAAGAAAGAAAGTAGGATGAAAGAAGAAAGAAAGAAGTAAGAAGGAAGAATGAAAGAAGAAAGGAAGAATTAAGAAATAAGAAAGAAAGTAGAAAGAAAGAAAAAAAGAAAGAGGAAAGAAAGAAAGAAGAAAGAAAGAAAGAAAAAAAGAAAGAGGAAAGAAAGAAAGAAGGAAGAAAGAAAGAAAGAAAGAAGTAAATAGGAAGATTGAAAGAAAAAAGAAAGAAGTAAGAAAGAAGAAAGAAAGAAGAAAGAAAGAACAAAAGAAAGAGAAAAGAAAGAAAGAAGAAAGAAAGAAAGAAGAAAGAACGAAGGAATTAATTAGAAAGAAAGAAATAAGAAGGAAGAATGAAAGAAGAAAGAAAGAAGTAAGAAAGAAGAAAGAAAGAAGAAAGAAAGAAGAACGAAGGAAGAAAGAAAGAAGAAAGAATGTATAAAGAAAGAAGAAAGAAAGGAAGAAGAAACAAAGAAAGAAGTAAGAAATAAGAAAGAAAGAAGAAAGAGAGAAAGAGAGAAGATAGAAAGAAGAATAAGAGAAGAAAGAAACAAGAAAGAAAGAAACAAAAAAAGAAAGAAGAAAGAAACAAAAAAGAAAGAATAAAGAAAGAAGAAAAAAAGAGAGAAGAAAGAAATAAAGAAGAAATGAAAGAAGAAAGAAAGAAAGAAGAAAGAAAGAAAGAAGAAAGAAAGAAGAAAGAAAGAATGAAGAAAGAAGAAAGAAAGAAGTAAGAAGGAAGATAGAAAGAAGAAAGAAAGAATTTATAAAGAAGAAAGAAAGAAGAAAGAAAGAAAGAAGAAAGAAAGAAGAAAGAAAGAAGAAAAAAAGAAAAAAGGAAGAAGAAAGAAAGAAAGAAGTAAGAAAGAAGAAAGAAAGAAGAAAGAAAGAAAGAAAAAAAGAAAGAGCAAAAAAAAGAAAGAAGGAAGAAAGAAGAAAGAAAGAAGAAAGAAACAAGAAAGAAAGAAAGAAGAAAGAAGAAAGAAAGAAGAAAGAAAGAAGAAAGAAAGAAGGAAGAAAGAAGAAAGAAAGAAGAAAGAAAGAAGGAAGAAAGAAGAAAGAAAGAAGAAAGAAAGAAGAAAGAAAGAAGAACGAAGGAAGAAAGAAAGAAGAAAGAATGTATAAAGAAAGAAGAAAGAAAGAAAGAAGAAAGAAAGAAGAAAGAAAGAAGAAAGAAAGAAGAACGAAGGAAGAAAGAAAGAAGAAAGAAAGAAGAAAGAAAGAAGAAAGAATGAAGAAAGAAAGAAGGAAGAAAGAAGAAAGAAAGAAGAAAGAAAGAAGAAAGAAAGAAGAACGAAGGAAGAAAGAAAGAAAAAAGAAAGGAGAAAGAATGAATAACGAAAGAAGAAAGAAAGAAGAAAGAAAGAAGGAAGAAAGAAGAAAGAAGAAAGAAAGTATAAAGAAAGTAGAAAGAAAGAAAGAAGAAAGAAAGAAGAAAGAAAGAAGAAAGAAAGAAGAAAGAAAGAAGAACGAATTAAGAAAGAAAGAAGAACGAAGGAAGAAAGAAAGAAGAAAGAATGTATAAAGAGAGAAGAAAGAAAGAAAGAAGAAAGAAAGAAGAAAGAAAGAAAGAAGAAAGAAAGAAGAAAGAAAGAAGGAAGAAAGAAGAAAGAAAGAAGTAAGAAGGAAGATTGAAAGAAGAAAGAAAGAAGTTATAAAGAAGAAAGAAAGAAGAAAGACAGTAAGAAGAAAGAAAGAAGAAAGAAAGAAGAAAGACAGAAAAAAGAAATAAGAAAGAAAGAAAGTAGTAAGAAAGAAGAAAGAAAGAAGAAAGAAAGAAAGAAAAAAAGAAAGAGCAAAAAAAAGAAAGAAGGAAGTAAGAAGAAAGAAAGAACTAAGAAGGAAGAATGAAAGAAGAAAGAAAGAAGTAAGAAGGAAGAATGAAAGAAGAAAGAAAGAGGAAAGAAAGAAGTAAGAAGGAAGAATGAAAGAAGAAAGAATGTATAAAGAAAGAAGAAAGAAAGAAAGAAGAAAGAAAGAAGAAAGAAAGAAGAAAGAAAGAAAGAAGAAAGAAAGAAAGAAGTAAGAAAGAAGTATGAAATAAGAAAGAAAGAAGAAAGAAAGAAGAAAGAAAGAAAGAAGAAAGAAAGAAGAAAGTAAGAAAGAAAGAAGAAAGAAGAAAGAAAGAAAGAAGAAATGAAAGAAGAAAGAAAGAAAGAAGAAATGAAAGAAGAAAGAAAGAAGTAAGAAGGAAAAATGAAAGAAGAGAGAGAGAAGTAAGAAATTATAAAGAAAGAAGAAAGAAAGAAGAACGAAGGAAGAAGGAAGAAAGAGAGAATAAAGAATGTAGAAGGAAAGAAGAAAGAAAGAAAGAAGAAAGAAAGAAAGAAGAAAGAAAGAAGAAGGAAAGGAGAAAGAAAGGAGAAAGAAAGGAGAAAGAAAGAAGAAAGAAAGAAGAAAGAAAGAAAGAAGAAAGAAACAAGAAAGAAAGAAGATAGAAAGAAGAAAGAAAGAAGAAAGAAAGAAGAGAGAAAGATGAAAGAAGAAAGAAGAAAGAAAAAAGAAAGAAGAAAGAAAGAAGAAAGGAAGAAGAAAGAAAGAAGAAAGAAAGAAGGAAGAAAGAAGAAAGAAAGAAGAAAGAAAGAAGAAAGAAAGAAGAAAGAAAGAAGAAAGAAGAAAGAAAAGAAGAAAGAGGAAAGAAAGAAAGAAGAAAGAAAGAAAGAAGAAAGAAAGGATGAAGAAAGAAGAAAGAAAGAAGTAAGAAGGAAGATTGAAAGAAGAAAGAAAGAAGTTATAAAGAAGAAAGAAAGAAGAAAGACAGTAAGAAGAAAGAAAGAAGAAAGAAAGAAGAAAGAAAGAAAAAAGAAAGAAGAAAGAAAGAAGTAAGAAAGAAGAAAGAAAGAAGAAAGAAAGAAAGAAAAAAAGAAAGAGCAAAAAAAAGAAAGAAGGAAGAAAGAAGAAAGAAAGAAATGAGAAGGAAGAATGAAAGAAGAAAGAAAGAAGTAAGAAGAAAGAATGAAAGAAGAAAGAAAGAAGAAAGAAAGAAGTAAGAAGGAAGAATGAAAGAAGAAAGAATGTATAAAGAAAGAAGAAAGAAAGAAAGAAGAAAGAAAGAAGAAAGAAAGAAGAAAGAAAGAAGAAAGAAAGAAAGAAGAAAGAAAGAAAGAAGTAAGAAAGAAGTAAGAAATAAGAAAGAAAGAAGAAAGAAAGAAAGAAGAAAGAATGAAGAAAGAAAGATGTAAGAAAGAAGAAAGAGAGAAGAAAGAAAGAAGAAAGAAAGAAGAAAGAAAGAAAGAAGAAATAAAGGAGAAAGAATGGAGAAAGAAAGAAGAATTAAAGGAGAAAGAAAGAAGAATGAGAGAAGAAAGAAAGAAGAACGAAGGAAGAAAGAAAGAAGAAAGAAAGAAGAAAGAAAGAAGAAAGAATGAAGAAAGAAAGAAGGAAGAAAGAATAAAGAAAGAAGAAAGAAAAAAGAAAGAAAGAAGAACGAAGGAAGAAAGAAAGAAGAAAGAAAGGAGAAAGAACGAAGAACGAAAGAAGAAAGAAAGAAGAAAGAAAGAAGGAAGAAAGAAGAAAGAAAGAAGAAAGAAAGAAGAAAGAAAGAAAGAAGAAAGAAAGAAGAAAGAAAGAAGAACGAAGGAAGAAAGAAAGAAGAACGAAGGAAGAAAGAAAGAAGAAAGAATGTATAAAGACAGAAGAAAGAAAGAAAGAAGAAAGAAAGAAGAAAGAAAGAAAGAAGAAAGAAAGAAGAAAGAAAGAAGGAAGAAAGAAGAAAGAAAGAAGAAAGAATGAAGAACGAAAGAAGAACGAAGGAAGAAAGAAAGAAGAAAGAATGTATAAAGACAGAAGAAAGAAAGAAAGAAGAAAGAAGAAAGAAAGAAACAAGAAAGAAAGAAAGAAGAAAGAAAGAAGAAAGAAAGAAAGAAGAAAGTAAGAAGAAAGAAAGGAGAAAGAAAGAAGAAAGAAAGAAGAAAGAAATAAGAAAGAAAGAAAGAAGAAAGAAAGAAGAAAGAAAGAAGAAAGAAAGAAGAAAGAAAGAATAAAGAAACAAGAAAGAAAGAAACAAGAAAGAAAGAAACAAAAAAGAAAGAAGAAAGAAAGAAGAAAGAAAGAAGAAAGAAGAAAGAAAGAAAGAAGAAAGAAAGAAGTAAGAAATAAGTAAGAAAGAATCAAGAAAGAAAGAAGAAAGAAAGAAAAAATAAGAAGAAAGAAGAAAGAAAGAGGAAAGAAAGAAGAAAGAAAGAAGAAAGAAAGAAAGAAGAAAGAGGAAAGACAGAAGAAAGAAAGAAGAAAGAAAGAAAGAAGAAAGAAAGAAAGAAGAAAGAAAGAAAAAAGAAAGAAAGAAAAAAGATAGAAAGAAAGAAGAAATAAAGAAGAAAGAAAGAAGAAGGAAAGAAGAGAGAAAGGAGAAAGAAAGAAAGAAAGAAAGAAAGAAAGAAAGAAAGAAAGAAAGAAGAAGGAAAGAAAGAAGAAAGAAAGAAAGAAGAAAGAAAGAAGAAAGAAAGAAGAAAGAAAGAAGAAAGAAAGAAGAAAGAAAGAAAGAAAAAAGAAAGAAAGAAAGATGAAAGAAAGAAGAAAGAAAGAAGAAAGAAAATAAGAAAGAAAGAAGAAAGAAAGAAATAAGAAAGAAGTAAGAGAGAAAAAAGAAAGAAAGAAGAAAGAAAGAAAGAATAAAAGATGAAGAAAGAAAGAAGTAAGAAAGAAAGAAGTAAGAAAGAAGTAAGAAAGAAGAAAGAAAGAAGAAAGAAAGAAGAAAGTAAGAAAGAAGAAAGAAAGAAGAGAGAAAGAAGAAAAAAAGAAGAAAGAAAGAAGAGAGAAAGAAGAAAGAAAGAAAGAAATAAGAAAGAAAGAAGAAAGAAAAAAGAAGAAAGGAAGAAGAAAGAAAGAAGTAAGAAAGAAGAAAGAAAGAAAGAAGATAGAAAGAAAGAAGAAATAAAGAAGAAAGAAAGAAGAAGAAAAGAAGAGAGAAAGAAGAAAGAAAGAAAGAAAGAAGAAAGAAAGAAAGAAAGAAGAAAGAAAGAAAGAAAGAAGAAAGAAAGAAGGAAGAAATAAAAAAGAGAGAAAGAAGAAAGAAAGAAAGAAGAAAGAAAAAAGAAAGAAAGAAGAAAGAGAGAAGAAAGAAAGAAACAAGAAAGAAAGAAACAAGAAAGAAAGAAGAAAGAAAGGAGAAAGAAATCAGATGGAAAGAACAAAGAAAGAAGAAAGAAAGAAGAAAGAAATAAGAAAGAAAGAAGAAAGAAAGACACAAGAAAGAAAGAGAGAAGAAAGAAAGGAGAAAGAGAGAAGATAGAAAGAAGAATAAAAGAAGAAAGAAACAAGAAAGAAAGAAACAAAAAAAGAAACAAGAAAGAAACAAAAAAGAAAGAATAAAGAAAGAAGAAAGAAAGAAGAAAGAAAAAGAAAGAAGAAAGAAAGAAGAAAGAAAGAAAGAAGAAAGAAACAAAAAAGAAAGAAGAAAGAAAAAGAAAGGAAGAAGAAAGAGAGAAGACAGAAAGAAGAAAGAAAGAAAGAAAAAAGAAAGAAAGAAAGATGAAAGAAAGAAGAAAGAAAGAAGAAAGAAAATAAGAAAGAAAGAAGAAAGAAAGAAGTAAGAAGTAAGAGAGAAAAAATATAGAAAGAAGAAAGAAAGAAATAGAAAGAAAGAAGAAAGGAAGAAGAAAGGAAGAAGTAAGAAAGAAAGAAGACAGAATGGAGAAAGAAAGAAGATAGAAAGAGGAATAAAAGAAGAAAGAAACAAGAAAGAAAGAAACAAAAAAAGAAAGAAGAAAGATAAAGAAAGAAGAAAGAAAAAAGAAAGAGAGAAGAAAGAAAGAAGAAAGAAAGAATGAAAAAAGAAAGAAAGAAAGATGAAAGAAAGAAGAAAGAAAGAAGAAAGAAAGAAGAAAGGAAGAAAGAAGAAAGAAAGAAAGAAGAAAGAAAGAAAGAAGAAAGAAAGAAGAAAGAAAGAAAGAAAACAGAAGAAAGAAAGAGGAAAGAAAGAAGAAAGAAGAGAAAAAGAAGAAAGAAAGAAAGAAAGACAGAAGAAAGAAAGAAGAAAGTAAGAAGAAAGGAAGAAGAAAGAAAGAAAGAAGAAAGAAAGGAGAAAGAAAGAAGAAAGAAAGAAGAAAGAAAGTAAGAAGAAAGAAAGAAGAAAGAAAGAAAGAAAGAAAGAAGAAAGAAGAAAGAAATAAAGAAAGAAGAAAGAAAGAAGAAAGAAAGAAGAAAGAAAGAAAGAAAGACAGAAGAAAGAAAGAGGAAAGAAAGAAGAAAGAATGAAGAAAGAAAGAAAGAAAGAAGAAAGAAAGAAGAAACAAAGAAAGAAAAATAAGGAAGAAAGGAAGAAAGAAGGAAGAAAGAAGTAAGAAGGAAAGAAAGAAGAAAGAAAGAAGAAAGGAAGAAGAAAGAAAGAAGAAAGAAAGAAAGAAAGACAGAAGAAAGAAAGAGGAAAGAAAGAAGAAAGAATGAAGAAAGAAAGAAAGAAAGAAAGAAGAAAGAAAGAAGAAAGAAAGAAGAAATAAAGAAAAAAGAAAGATGTAAGAAAGAAGTAATAAGGAAAGAAAGAAGAAAGAAAGAAGAAAGGAAGAAGAAAGAAAGAAGAAAGAAAGAAGAAAGAAAGGAAGAAGAAAGAAAGGAGAAACAAAGAAAGAAGAAAGAAAGAAGAAAGAAAGAAAGAAGAAAGAAAGAAGAAAGGAAGAAGAAAGAAAGGAAGAAGAAAGAAAGGAGAAAGAAAGAAAGAAGAAAGAAAGAAGAAAGAAAGTAAGAAGAAGGAAAGAAGAAAGAAAGAAGCAAGAAAGAAGAAAGGAAGAAGAAAGAAAGAACAAAGAAAGAAGAAAGAAAGAAAGAAGAAAGAAGAAAGAAAGAAAGAAGAAAGAAAGAAAGAAGAAAGAAAGGAGAAAGAAAAAGAAAGAAAGAAGAAAGAAAGAAGAAAGAAAGAAGAAAGGAAGAAGAAAGAAAGAAAGAAGAAAGAAAGAAGAAAGGAAGAAGAAGGAAAGAAAGAAGAAAGAAAGGAGAAAGAAAGAAAGAAGAAAGAAAGAAGAAAGAAAGTAAGAAGAAAGAAAGAAGAAAGAAAGAAGAAAGAAAGAAGAAAGGAAGAAGAAAGAAAGAAAAAGAAAGAAAGGAGAAAGAAAGAAGAAAGAAAGAAGAAAGAATGAAGAAAGAAAGAAGAAAGGAGAAGAAAGGAAGAAGAAAGAAAGAAAGAAGAAAGAAAGAAGAAAGAAGAAAGAAAGAAAGAAAGAAAGAAGAAAGAATGAAGGAATAAAGAAAGAAGAAAGAAAGAGGAAAGAAAGAAGAAAGAAAGAAAGAAGAAAGAAGAGAGAAGAAAGAAAGAAATAAACAAGAAGGAAAGAAGAAAGAAAGAAAGAAGAAAGAAAGAAGAAAGAAAGAAAGAAGAAAAAAGAAAGAAAGAAAGAAGAAAGAAAGAAAGAAGAAAGACAGAAGAAAGAAAGAAGAAAGAAAGAAAGAAGAAAGAAAGAAGAAAGAAAGAAAGAAAGAAGAAAGAAGAAAGAAAGAAAGAAGAAAGAAAGAAGAAAGAAAGAAGAAAGAAAGAAAGAAAGAAGAAAGAAGAAAGAAATAAGGAAAGAAGAAAGAAAGGGGAAAGAAAGAAGAAAGGAAGAAGAAAGAAGAAAGAAAGAAAGAAAGAAGAAAGAATGAAGGAATAAAGAAAGAAGAAAGAAAGAGGAAAGAAAGAAGAAAGAAAGAAAGAAGAAAGAAAGAAGAAAGAAAGAAAGAAGAAAAAAGAAAGAAAGAAAGAATAAAGAAAGAAGGAAGAAAGACAGAAGAAATAAAGAAGAAATAAAGAGGAAAGAAAGAAGAAAGAAAGAAGAGAGAAGAAAGAAAGAAAGAAAAAAACAAGAAAGAAAGAAGAAAGAAAGAAAGAAAGAAGAAAGAAAGAATAAAGAAGAAAGAAAGAAGAAAGAAAGAAGAAAGAATGTAGAGAGAAGAAAGAAAGAAAGAAGAAGGAAAGAGTAAAGAAAGAAGAAAGAAAGAAGAAAGAAAGAAGAAAGAAAGAAGGAAGAAAGAAAGAAGAGAGAAAGAAGAAAGAAAGAAAGAAACAAAAAAGAAAGAAAGAAGAAAAAAGAAAGAAAGAAAGAAGAAACAAAGAAGGAAGAAAGACAGAAGAAATAAAGAAGAAATAAAGAGGAAATTAAGAGGAAATTAAGAAGAAAGAAAGAAGAAAGAAAGAAGAAAGTAAGAAAGAAGAAAGAAAGAAAGAATGAAAGAAAGAAAGAAAGAAACAAACAAACAAAGAAAGAAGAAAGAAGAAAGAAAGAAAGAATGAATGAAAGAAAGAAAGAAACAAACAAACAAAGAAAGAAGAAAGAAGAAAGAAAGAAAGAAGAAAGAATAAGAATTAAAAAAGAAGAAAGAAAGAAGTAGGAAAGAAGTAAGAAGGAAAGAAAGAAGAAAGAAAGAAGAAAGAAGAAAGAATGAAAGAATAAAGAAAGAAGAAAGAAAGAAGAAACGAAGAAGAAAGAAAGTAAGAAGAAAAAAAGAAAGAAAGAAAGAAACAAGAAAGAAAGAAGAAAGAAAGAAAGAAGAAAGAAGAGAGAAGAAAGAAAGAAGAAAGAAGAAAGAAAGAAGAAAGAATGAAAGAATAAAGAAAGAAGAAAGAAAGAAGAAATGAAGAAGAAAGAAAGTAAGAAGAAAAAAAGAAGGAAAGAAAGAAACAAGAAAGAAAGAAGAAAGAAAGAAAGAAGAAAGAAGAGAGAAGAAAGAAAGAAAGAAAGAAAGAAAGAAAGAAGAAAGAAAGGAGAAAGAAAGAAAGAAGAAAGAAAGAAGAAAGAAAGACGAAAGAAAGAAGAAAGAAAGTAAGAAGAAAGAAAGAAAGAAGAAAGAAAGAAGAAAGAAACAACGAAAGAAGAAAGAAAGAAAGAAAGAAAGAAGAAAGAAAGAAGAAAGAAAGAAATAAGAAAGAAGAAAGAAAGAAAGAAGAATGAATAAGAAATAAAGAAATAAAAAAGAAGTAAGAAAGATGTAAGAAGGAAAGAAAGAAGAAAGAAAGAAGAAAGAAAGAAAGAAAGAAGAAATAAAGAAGAAGAAAGAAGAAAGATTGAAATAATAAAGAAAGAAGAAAGAAAGAAGAAAGGAAGAAGAAAGAAAGTAAGAAGAAAGAAAGAAAGAAAGATACAAGAAAGAATGTAGAAAGTAAGAAAGAAGAAAGAAGAGAGAAGAAAGAAAGAAAGAAACAAGAAAGAAAGAAGAAAGAAAGAAAGTAGAAAGAAAGAAGAAAGAAGGAAGAAAGAAAGAAGAAAGAAAGAAGAAAGAAAGAAAGGGGAAAGAAAGAAGAAAGAAAGAAGAAAGAAAGAAGAAACAAAGAAGAAAGAAAGAAAGAAGAAAGAAAGAAAAAAGAAAGAAGAAAGAAAAAAGAAAGAAGAAACAAAGAAGAAAGAAAGAAAGAAGTAAGAAAGAAGAAAGGAAGAAGAAAGAAGAAAGAAAGAAAAAAAGAAAGAGGAAAGAAAGAAAGAAGAAAGAAAGAAGGAAGAAAGAAAGAAGGAAGAAAGAAGAACGAAGGAGGAAATAAAGAAATAAAGAAGAAAGAAAGAAGAAAGAAAGAAGAGAGAAAGAAGAAAGAAAGAAACAAGAAAGAAAGAAAGAAGAAAGAAAGAAGAAAGAAAGAAAGAAGAAAGAAAGAGGAAAGAAAGAAGAAAGAAAGAAGAAATAAAAAAGAAGGAAAGTAGTAAGAAAGAACTAAGAAGGAAAGAAAGAAGAAAGAAGAAAGAAAGAAGAAAGAAAGAAAGATGAAAGAAAGAAGAAAGAAAGAACAAAGAAAGAAGAAAGGTAGAAGAAAGAAAGAAGAAAGAAAGAAGAAAGAAAGAAAGAATAAAGAAGAAAGAAAGAAGGAAAGAAAGAAGAAAGAAAGAAAGAAGTAAGAAAGAAGTAAGAAAGAAGAAAGAAAGAAGAAAGAAAGAAGAAGGAAAGGAGAGAGAAAAATAAAGAAAGAAAGAAGAAAGAAAGAAGAAAGAAAGAAAGAAGAAAGAAATAAGGAAGAAAGAAAGAAGAAAGAAAGAAGAAATAAAAAAGAAGGAAAGTAGTAAGAAAGAACTAAGAAGGAAAGAAAGAAGAAAGAAGAAAGAAAGAAGAAAGAAAGAAGAAAGAAAGAAGAAAGAAAGAAGAAAGAAAGAAAGATGAAAGAAAGAAAGAAGAAAGAAAGAACAAAGAAAGAAGAAAGGAAGAAGAAAGAAAGAAGAAAGAAAGAAGAAAGAAAGAAAGAAGAAAGAAGAAAGAAAGAAGGAAAGAAAGAAGAAAGAAAGAAAGAAGTAAGAAAGAAGTAAGAAAGAAGAAAGAAAGAAGAAAGAAAGAAGAAGGAAAGGAGAGAGAAAAATAAAGAAAGAAAGAAGAAAGAAAGAAGAAAGAAAGAATGAAGAAAGAAAGAATAAAGGAAGAAAGAAGAAAGAAAGAATAAAGAAAGAAGTTAGAAATAAGTAAGAAAGAATCAAGAAAGAAGGAAGAAAGAAAGAAAGAAGAAAGAATGAAATAAGAAAGAAAGAAGAAAGAAAGAAGAGAAAAAGAAGAAAGAAAGAATGAAAGAAGAAAGAAAGAAGAAAGAAAGAAAGAAGAAAGAAATAAGAAAGAAATAAGAAAGAAATAAAGAAAGAAGAAAGAAAGAATAAAAAAGAAGAAAGAAAGAAGAAAGAAAGAAAGAAGAAAGAAAGAACAAAGAAAGAAGAAAGGAAGAAGAAAGAAAGAAGAAAGAAAGAAGAAAGAAAGAAGAAAGAAAGAAAAAAGAAAGAAGGAAAGAAAGAAGAAAGAAAGAAAGAAGTAAGAAAGAAGTAAGAAAGAAGAAAGAAAGAAGAAAGAAAGAAGAAGGAAAGAAGAGAGAAAAACAAAGAAAGAAAGAAGAAAGAAAGAAGAAAGAAAGAAAGAAGAAAGAAATAAGGAAGAAAGAAAGAAGAAAGAAAGAAAGAAAGAAAGAAAGAAAGAAAGAAGGTAAGAAATAAGGAAGAAAGAAAGAAGAAAGAAAGAAAGAAAGAAAGAAGAAAGAAAGAAGAAAGAAAGAATGAAGAAAGAAAGTAAGAAGAATGGAGAAATAAGAAAGAAAGAATAAAGAAAGAAGTTAGAAATAATTAAGAAAGAATCAAGAAAGAAGGAAGAAAGAAAGAAAGAAGAAAGAATGAAAGAAGAAAGAAAGAAGAAAGAAAGAAGAGAAAAAGAAGAGAAAAAGAAGAAAGAAATAAGAAAGAAATAAGAAAGAAATAATAAAGAAATAAAGAAAGAAGAAAGAAAGAAGATAGAAAGAAGAAAGAAAGAAGAAAGAAAGAAGAAAGAAAGAAGAAAGAAAGAAGAAAGAAGTAAGAAAGAAGAAAGAAAGAAGTATGAAAGAAAGAAGAAAGAAAGAAAGAAGAAAGAAAGAAGAAAGAATGAAAGAAGAAAGAAAGAAGAAAGAAAGAAGAGAAAAAGAAGAAAGAAAGAATGAAAGAAGAAAGAAAGAAGAAAGAAAGAAAGAAGAAAGAAAGAAGAAAGAAAGAAGAAAGAAAGAAGAAATAAGAAAGAAAGAAGAAAGAAAGAAGAAAGAAAGGAGAAAGAAAGAAGAAAGAAAGAAAGAAGTAAGAAAGAAGAAAGAAAGAAGTAAGAAAGAAGAAAGAAAGAAGTAAGAAAGAAAGAAGAAATAAAGAAGAAAGAAAGAAGAGAGAAGAAAGAAAGAAAGAAAGAAGAAAGAAAGAAAGAAAGAAAGAAAGAAGAAAGAAAGAAGAAAGAAAGAAGAATGGAAGAAGAAAGAAAGAAGTAAGAAAGAAAGAAGAAATAAAGAAGAAATGAAAGAAGAAAGAAAGAAAGAAGAAAGAAAGAAAGAAGAAAGAAATATAAAAGAAAGAAGGAAGAATGAAAGAAGAAAGAAAGAGGAAAGAAAGAAGGAAGAAAGAAAGAAGAAAGAAAGAAGAGAGAAAAAAGAAAGCAAGAAGAGAGAAAGAAGAATGAAAGAAACAAGAAAGAAAGAAGAAAGAAATAAGAAAGAAAGAAAGAAGAAAGAAATAAAGAAGAAAGAAAGAAGGAAGAAAGAAGAAAGAAAGAAGTAAGAAGGAAGAAAGAAAGAAGAAATAAAGAAGAAAGAAGAAGAAAGAAAGTAAGAAGAAATAAGAAAGCAAGAAATAAGAAAGAAAGAAATAAGAAAGAAAGAAAGAAAGAAGAAAGAAAGAAGAAAGAAAGAAAGAAGAAAGAAAGAAGAAAGAAAGAAGAAAGAAAGAAGGGAGAAAGAAGAAAGAAGAAAGAAAAAGAAAGAAGAAAGAAGAAAGACAGAAAGATGTAAGAAAGAAGAAAGAAAGAAGATAGAAAGAAGAAAGAAAGAAGAAAGAAAGAAGAAAGAAAGAAGAAAGAAAGAAGAAAGGAAGAAGAAAGGAAGAAAGAAGAAAGGAAGAAAGAAGTAAGAAAGAAAGAAGAAAGAAAGAAGAAAGAAAGAAGAAAGAAAGAGGAAAGTAAGAAAGAAGAAAGAAAGAAAGAAGAAAGAAAGAAGAAAGAAAGAAGAAAGAAAGAAGAATGAAGGAAGAAAGAAAGAAGAAAGGAAGAAAGAAGAAAGAAAGAAGAAAGAAAGAAAGAAAGAAGAAAGAAAGAAAGAAGAAAGAAATAAGAAAGAAAGAAAGAAAGAAGAATGAAAGAATAAAGAAGGAAGAAAGAAAGAAGAAAGAAAAAATAAAGAAAGAATGAAGAATGAAAGGTAAAGAAAGAAGAAAGAAAGAAGGAAGAAAGAAGAAAGAAAGGAAGAAGAAAGAAAGAAGAAAGGAAGAAGAATGAAGAAAGAGAGAAGAAAGAAAGAAGAAACAAAGAAGAAAGAAAGAAACAAGAAAGAAAGAGAGAAGAAAGAAAGAAGAAAGAATGAAGAAAAAGAGAATAAAGAAAGAAGAAAGGAAGAAGAAAGGAAGAAGAAAGAAAGACGTAAGAAAGAAAGAAGTAAGAAAGAAGTAACAAAGAAGTAAGAAAGAAGAAAGAAATAAGAAAAAAAGAATAAAGAAAGAAGGAAGAAAGGAAGAAGAAAGAAAGAAGAAAGAAGAAGAAAGAAAGAAGAAAGAAGAAGAAAGAAAGAAAGAAGAAAGAAAGAAAGAAAGAAGAAAGAAAGAAGAAAGAAAGTAAGAAGAAAGAAAGAAGAAAGAATGAATAAGAAGAAGGAAAGAAAAGAAAGAAAGGAAGAAGAAAGAAAGAAAGAAGTAAGAATGAAGTAAGAAAGAAGTAAGAAAGAAGAAAGAAAGAAAAAAAGAAAGAAAGAATAAAGAAGAAAGAAAGAAGAAAGAAAGAAAGAAGAAAGAAGAAAGAAAGAAGAAAGAAAGAAAGAAGAAAGAAGAAAGAAAGAAGAAAGAAAGAAGAAAGAAAAAAAGAAAGAAAGAAAGAAAGAAGAAAGAAAGAAAGAAGAAAGAAAGAAGAAAGAAAGAGGAAAGAAAGAAGAAAGAAAGAAAGAAGAAAGAAAGAAAGAAGTAAGAAAGAAGTATGAAATAAGAAAGAAAGAAGAAAGAAAGAAAGAAGAAAGAAAGAAGAAAGTAAGAAAGAAAGAAGAAAGAAGAAAGAAAGAAAGAAGAAATGAAAGAAGAAAGAAAGAAAGAAGAAATGAAAGAAGAAAGAAAGAAGTAAGAAGGAAAAATGAAAGAAGAGAGAGAGAAGTAAGAAATTATAAAGAAAGAAGAAAGAAAGAAGAACGAAGGAAGAAGGAAGAAAGAGAGAATAAAGAATGTAGAAAGAAAGAAGAAAGAAAGAAAGAAGATAGAAAGAAGAAAGAAAGAAGAAAGAAAGAAGAGAGAAAGATGAAAGAAGAAAGAAGAAAGTAAAAAGAAAGAAGAAAGAAAGAAGAAAGGAAGAAGAAAGAAAGAAGAAAGAAAGAAGGAAGAAAGAAGAAAGAAAGAAGAAAGAAAGAAGAAAGAAAGAAGAACGAAGGAAGAAAGAAAGAAGAAAGAATGTATAAAGAAAGAAGAAAGAAAGAAAGAAGAAAGAAAGAAGAAAGAAAGAAGAAAGAAAGAAGAACGAAGGAAGAAAGAAAGAAGAAAGAAAGAAGAAAGAAAGAAGAAAGAAAGAAGGAAGAAAGAAGAAAGAAAGAAGAAAGAAAGAAGAAAGAAAGAAGAAAGAAAGAAGAAAGAAAGAAGAAAGAAACAAGAAAGAAAGAAGAAAGAATGAAGAAAGAAAGATGTAAGAAAGAAGAAAGAGAGAAGAAAGAAAGAAGAAAGAAAGAAGAAATAAAGAAAGAAGAAAGAAAGGAGAAAGAAAGGAGAAAGAAAGAAGAATTAAAGGAGAAAGGAAGAAGAATGAAAGAAGAAAGAAAGAAGAAAGAAAGAAGAAAGAAAGAAGAAAGAAAGAAGAAAGAAAGAAGAAAGAAAGAAGAAAGAAGAAAGAAAAGAAGAAAGAGGAAAGAAAGAAAGAAGAAAGAAAGAAAGAAGAAAGAAAGAATGAAGAAAGAAGAAAGAAAGAAGTAAGAAGGAAGATTGAAAGAAGAAAGAAAGAAGTTATAAAGAAGAAAGAAAGAAGAAAGACAGTAAGAAGAAAGAAAGAAGAAAGAAAGAAGAAAGAAAGAAAAAAGAAAGAAGAAAGAAAGAAAGAAGTAAGAAAGAAGAAAAAAGAAGAAAGAAAGAAAGAAAAAAGAAAGAGCAAAAAAAGAAAGAAGGAAGAAAGAAGAAGAAAGAAATAAGAAGGAAGAATGAAAGAAGAAAGAAAGAAGTAAGAAGGAAGAATGAAAGAAGAAAGAAAGAAGAAAGAAAGAAGAAAGAAAGAAGTAAGAAGGAAGAATGAAAGAAGAAAGAATGTATAAAGAAAGAAGAAAGAAAGAAAGAAGAAAGAAAGAAGAAAGAAAGAAGAAAGAAAGAAGAAAGAAAGAAAGAAGAAAGAAAGAAAGAAGTAAGAAAGAAGTAAGAAATAAGAAAGAAAGAAGAAAGAAAGAAAGAAGAAAGAAAGAAGAAAGAATGAAGAAAGAAAGATGTAAGAAAGAAGAAAGAGAGAAGAAAGAAAGAAGAAAGAAAGAAGAAAGAAAGAAAGAAGAAATAAAGGAGAAAGAAAGGAGAAAGAAAGAAGAATTAAAGGAGAAAGAAAGAAGAATGAGAGAAGAAAGAAAGAAGAACGAAGGAAGAAAGAAAGAAGAAAGAAAGAAGAAAGAAAGAAGAAAGAATGAAGGAAGAAAGAAGGAAGAAAGAAGAAGAAAGAAGAAAGAAAGAAGAAAGAAAGAAGAACGAAGGAAGAAAGAAAGAAGAAAGAAAGGAGAAAGAACGAAGAACGAAAGAAGAAAGAAAGAAGAAAGAAAGAAGGAAGAAAGAAGAAAGAAAGAAGAAAGAAAGAAGAAAGAAAGAAGAAAGAAAGAAAGAAGAAAGAAAGAAGAAAGAAAGAAGAACGAAGGAAGAAAGTAAGAAGAACGAAGGAAGAAAGAAAGAAGAAAGAATGTATAAAGACAGAAGAAAGAAAGAAAGAAAGAAGAAAGAAAGAAGAAAGAAAGAAAGAAGAAAGAAAGAAGAAAGAAAGAAGGAAGAAAGAAGAAAGAAAGAAGAAAGAATGAAGAACGAAAGAAGAACGAAGGAAGAAAGAAAGAAGAAAGAATGTATAAAGACAGAAGAAAGAAAGAAAGAAGAAAGAAAGAAGAAAGAAAGAAACAAGAAAGAAAGAAAGAAGAAAGAAAGAAGAAAGAAAGAAAGAAGAAAGTAAGAAGAAAGAAAGGAGAAAGAAAGAAGAAAGAAAGAAGAAAGAAAGAAGAAAGAAAGAAAGAAGAAAGAAAGAAGAAAGGAACAAGAAAGAAAGAAGAAAGAAAGAAGAAAGAAACAAGAAAGAAAGAAACAAGAAAGAAAGAAACAAGAAAGAAAGAAGAAAGAAAAAGAAAGAAAGAAAGATGAAAGAAAGAAGAAAGAAAGAAGAAAGAAAGAAGAAAGAAAGAAGAAAGGAAGAAAGAAGAAAGAAAGAAAGAAGAAAGAAAGAAGAAAGAAAGAAGAAAGAAAGAAGAAAGGAAGAAGAAAGAAAGAAAGAAGAAAGAAAGGAGAAAGAGAGAAGATAGAAAGAAGAATAAAAGAAGAAAGAAACAAGAAAGAAAGAAACAAAAAAAGAAAGAAGAAAGAAACAAAAAAGAAAGAATAAAGAAAGAAGAAAGAAAGAAGAAAGAAAAAGAAAGAAGAAAGAAAGAAGAAAGAAAGAAAGAAGAAAGAAACAAAAAAGAAACAAGAAAGAAAAAGAAAGGAAGAAGAAAGAGAGAAGAAAGAAAGAAGAAAGAAAGAAAGAAAAAGAAAGAAAGAAAGATGAAAGAAAGAAGAAAGAAAGAAGAAAGAAAATAAGAAAGAAAGAAGAAAGAAAGAAGTAAGAAGTAAGAGAGAAAAAATATAGAAAGAAGAAAGAAAGAAATAGAAAGAAAGAAGAAAGGAAGAAGAAAGGAAGAAGTACGAAAGAAAGAAGACAGAATGGAGAAAGAAAGAAGATAGAAAGAGGAATAAAAGAAGAAAAAAACAAGAAAGAAAGAAACAAAAAAGAAAGAAGAAAGATAAAGAAAGAAGAAAGAAAAAGAAAGAGAGAAGAAAGAAAGAAGAAAGAAAGAATGAAAAAAGAAAGAAAGAAAGATGAAAGAAAGAAGAAAGAAAGAAGAAAGAAAGAAGAAAGGAAGAAAGAAGAAAGAAAGAAAGAAGAAAGAAAGAAGAAGAGAGAAAGAAGAAAGAAAGAAAGAAAACATAAGAAAGAAAGAGGAAAGAAAGAAGAAAGAAGAGAAAAAGAAGAAAGAAAGAAAGAAAGACAGAAGAAAGAAAGAAGAAAGAAAGAAGAAAGGAAGAAGAAAGAAAGAAAGAAGAAAGAAAGGAGAAAGAAAGAAGAAAGAAAGAAGAAAGAAAGTAAGAAGAAAGAAAGAAGAAAGAAAGAAAGAAAGAAGAAAGAAGAAAGAAAGAAGAAAGAAAGAAGAAAGAAAGAAAGACAGAAAAAAGAAAGAGGAAAGAAAGAAGAAAGAATGAAGAAAGAAAGAAAGAAAGAAGAAAGAAAGAAGAAACAAAGAAAGAAAAATAAGGAAGAAAGGAAGAAAGAAGGAAGAAAGAAGTAAGAAGGAAAGAAAGAAGAAAGAAAGAAGAAAGGAAGAAGAAAGAAAGAAGAAAGAAAGAAAGAAAGACAGAAGAAAGAAAGAGGAAAGAAAGAAGAAAGAATGAAGAAAGAAAGAAAGAAAGAAGAAAGAAAGAAGAAAGAAAGAAGAAAGAAAGAAGAAATAAAGAAAGAAAAAAGAAAGATGTAAGAAAGAAGTAATAAGAGGAAAGAAAGAAGAAAGAAAGAAAAAGGAAGAAGAAAGAAAGAAGAAAGAAAGGAAGAAGAAAGAAAGGAGAAACAAAGAAAGAAGAAAGAAAGAAGAAAGAAAGAAAGAAGAAAGAAAGAAGAAAGGAAGAAGAAAGAAAGAAAGAAGAAAGAAAGGAGAAAGAAAGAAAGAAGAAAGAAAGAAGAAAGAAAGTAAGAAGAAGGAAAGAAGAAAGAAAGAAGCAAGAAAGAAGAAAGGAAGAAGAAAGAAAGAACAAAGAAAGAAGAAAGAAAGAAAGAAGAAAGAAGAAAGAAAGAAAGAAGAAAGAAAGAAAGAAGAAAGAAAGGAGAAAGAAAAAGAAAGAAAGAAGAAAGAAAGAAGAAAGAAAGAAGAAAGGAAGAAAGAAAGAAAGAAGAAAAAAAGAAGAAAGGAAGAAGAAGGAAAGAAAGAAGAAAGAAAGGAGAAAGAAAGAAAGAAGAAAGAAAGAAGAAAGAAAGTAAGAAGAAAGAAAGAAGAAAGAAATAAGAAAGAAAGAAGAAAGGAAGAAGAAAGAAAGAAAGAAGAAAGAAAGAAGAAAGAAAGAAAGAAGAAGAAAGAAAGAAAGAAGAAAGAAGAAAGAAAGAAAGAAAGAAGAAAGAAAGAAGAAAGAAAGAAAGAAAGAAAGAAAGAAGAAAGAAGAAAGAAATAAGGAAAGAAGAAAGAAAGGGGAAAGAAAGAAGAAAGGAAGAAGAAAGAAGAAAGAAAGAAAGAAGAAAGAATGAAGGAATAAAGAAAGAAGAAAGAAAGAGGAAAGAAAGAAGAAAGAAAGAAAGAAGAAAGAAAGAAAGAAAGAAAGAAGAAAAAAGAGAGAAAGAAAGAAGAAAGAAAGAAGGAAGAAAGACAGAAGAAATAAAGAAGAAATAAAGAGGAAAGAAAGAAGAAAGAAAGAAGAGAGAAGAAAGAAAGAAAGAAAAAAACAAGAAAGAAAGAAGAAAGAAAGAAAGAAAGAAGAAAGAAAGAATAAAGAAGAAAGAAAGAAGAAAGAAAGAAGAAAGAATGTAGAGAGAAGAAAGAAAGAAAGAAGAAGGAAAGAGTAAAGAAAGAAGAAAGAAGAAGAAAGAAAGAAGAAAGAAAGAAGGAAGAAAGAAAGAAGAGAGAAAGAAGAAAGAAAGAAAGAAACAAAAAAGAAAGAAAGAAGAAAAAAGAAAGAAAGAAAGAAGAAACAAAGAAGGAAGAAAGACAGAAGAAATAAAGAAGAAATAAAGAGGAAATTAAGAGGAAATTAAGAAGAAAGAAAGAAGAAAGAAAGAAGAAAGAAAGAAGAAAGTAAGAAAGAAGAAAGAAAGAAAGAAGAAAGTATAAGAAATAAAAAAGAAGAAAGAAAGAAGTAGGAAAGAAGTAAGAAGGAAAGAAAGAAGAAAGAAAGAAGAAAGAAGAAAGAAAGAAGAAAGAACAAAGAATGAAAGAATAAAGAAAGAAGAAAGAAAGAAGAAAGGAAGAAGAAAGAAAGTAAGAAGAAAAAAAGAAAGAAAGAAAGAAACAAGAAAGAAAGAAGAAAGAAAGAAAGAAGAAAGAAGAGAGAAGAAAGAAAGAAGAAAGAAGAAAGAAAGAAGAAAGAAGAAAGAATGAAAGAATAAAGAAAGAAGAAAGAAAGAAGAAAGGAAGAAGAAAGAAAGTAAGAAGAAAAAAAAAGAAAGAAAGAAACAAGAAAGAAAGAAGAAAGAAAGAAAGAAGAAAGAAGAGAGAAGAAAGAAAGAAAGAAAGAAAGAAGAAAGAAAGGAGAAAGAAAGAAAGAAGAAAGAAAGAAGAAGGAAAGACGAAAGAAAGAAGAAAGAAAGTAAGAAGAAAGAAAGAAAGAAGAAAGAAAGAAGAAAGAAAGAAGAAATAAACAAGAAAGAAAGAAATAAGAAAGAAGAAAGAAAGAAAGAAGAAAGAATGAGAAATAAAGAAAGAAAAAAGAAGTAAGAAAGAAGTAAGAAGGAAAGAAAGAAGAAAGAAAGAAGAAAGAAAGAAAGAAACAAGAAATAAAGAAGAAGAAAGAAGAAAGATTGAAAGAATAAAGAAAGAAGAAAGAAAGAAGAAAGGAAGAAGAAAGAAAGTAAGAAGAAAGAAAGAAAGAAAGATACAAGAAAGAAAGAAGAAAGTAAGAAAGAAGAAAGAAGAGAGAAGAAAGAAAGAAAGAAACAAGAAAGAAAGAAGAAAGAAAGAAAGAAGAAAGAAAGAAGAAAGAAGGAAGAAAGAAAGAAGAAAGAAAGAAGAAAGAAAGAAGATAGAAAGAAGAAAGAAAGAAGAAAGAAAGAAAGGAGAAAGAAAGAAGAAAGAAAGAAGAAAGAAAGAAGAAACAAAGAAGAAAGAAAGAAGAAAGAAAGAAAAAAGAAAGAAGAAACAAAGAAGAAAGAAAGAAAGAAGTAAGAAAGAAGAAAGGAAGAAGAAAGAAAAAAGAAAGAAGAAAGAAAAAAGAAAGAGGAAAGAAAGAAAGAAGAAAGAAAGAAGGAAGAAAGAAAGAAGGAAGAAAGAAGAACAAAGGAGGAAATAAAGAAATAAAGAAGAAAGAAAGAAGAAAGAAAGAAGAGAGAAAGAAGAAAGAAAGAAACAAGAAAGAAAGAAAGAAGAAAGAAAGAAGAAAGAAAGAAAGAAGAAAGAAAGAAGAAAGAAAGAAGAAAGAAAGAAGAAATAAAAAAGAAGGAAAATAGTAAGAAAGAACTAAGAAGGAAAGAAAGAAGAAAGAAGAAAGAAAGAAGAAAGAAAGAAAGATGAAAGAAAGAAGAAAGAAAGAACAAAGAAAGAAGAAAGGTAGAAGAAAGAAAGAAGACAGAAAGAAGAAAGAAAGAAAGAAAGAAGAAAGAAGAAAGAAAGAAGGAAAGAAAGAAGAAAGAAAGAAAGAAGTAAGAAAGAAGTAAGAAAGAAGAAAGAAAGAAGAAAGAAAGAAGAAGGAAAGGAGAGAGAAAAATAAAGAAAGAAAGAAGAAAGAAAGAAGAAAGAGAGAAGAAAGAAAGAAAGAAGAAAGAAATAAGGAAGAAAGAAAGAAGAAAGAAAGACGAAATAAAAAAGAAGGAAAGTAGTAAGAAAGAATTAAGAAGGAAAGAAAGAAGAAAGAAGAAAGAAAGAAGAAAGAAAGAAGAAAGAAAGAAGAAAGAAAGAAGAAAGAAAGAAAGATGAAAGAAAGAAAGAAGAAAGAACAAAGAAAGAAGAAAGGAAGAAGAAAGAAAGAAGAAAGAAAGAAGAAAGAAAGAAAGAAGAAAGAAGAAAGAAAGAAGGAAAGAAAGAAGAAAGAAAGAAAGAAGTAAGAAAGAAGTAAGAAAGAAGAAAGAAAGAAGAAAGAAAGAAGAAGGAAAGGAGAGAGAAAAATAAGAAAGAAAGAAGAAAGAAAGAAGAAAGAAAGAATGAAGAAAGAAAGAAAGAATAAAGAAGAAAGAAGAAAGAAAGAAGAAAGAAAGAAGTTAGAAATAAGTAAGAAAGAATCAAGAAATAAGGAAGAAAGAAAGAAAGAAGAAAGAATGAAATAAGAAAGAAGAAGAAAGAAAGAAGAGAAAAAGAAGAAAGAAAGAACGAAAGAAGAAAGAAAGAAGAAAGAAAGAAAGAAGAAAGAAATAAGAAAGAAATAAGAAAGAAATAAAGAAAGAAGAAAGAAAGAATAAAGAAAGAAGAAAGAAAGAAGAAAGAAAGAAAGAAGAAAGATAGAAAGAAGAAAGAAAGAACAAAGAAAGAACAAAGGAAGAAGAAATAAAGAAGAAAGAAAGAAGAAAGAAAGAAGAAATAAAGAAAAAAGAAAGAAGGAAAGAAAGAAGAAAGAAAGAAAGAAGTAAGAAAGAAGTAAGAAAGAAGTAAGAAAGAAGAAAGAAAGAAGAAAGAAAGAAGAAGGAAAGAAGAGAGAAAAACAAAGAAAGAAAGAAGAAAGAAAGAAGAAAGAAAGAAAGAAGAAAGAAATAAGGAAGAAAGAAAGAAGAAAGAAAGAAAGAAAGAAAGAAGAAAGAAATAAGGAAGAAAGAAAGAAGAAAGAAAGAAAGAAAGAAAGAAAGAAGAAAGAAAGAAAGAAAGAAAGAAAGAAAGAAAGAAAGAAGAAAGAAAGAAGAAAGAAAGAATGAAGAAAGAAAGTAAGAAGAAAGGAGAAAGAAGAAAGAAAGAAGAAAGAAAGAAGTTAGAAATAAGTAAGAAAGAATCAAGAAAGAAGGAAGAAAGAAAGAAAGAAGAAAGAATGAAAGAAAAAAGAAAGAAGAGAAAAAGAAGAAAGAAAGAACGAAAGAAGAAAGAAAGAAGAAAGAAAGAAGAAAGAAAGAAGAAAGAAATAAGAAAGAAATAAGAAAGAAATAAGAAAGAAATAATAAAGAAATAAAGAATGAAGAAAGAAAGAAGGAAGAAAGAAAGAAAGAAGAAAGAATGAAAGAAGAAAGAAAGATGAAAGAAAGAAGTAAGAAAGAAGAAAGAAAGAAGTAAGAAAGAAAGAAGAAAGAAAGAAAGAAGAAAGAAAGAAGAAAGAATGAAAGAAGAAAGAAAGAAGAAAGAAAGAAGAGAAAAAGAAGAAAGAAAGAACAAAAGAAGAAAGAAAGAAGAAAGAAAGAAAGAAGAAAGAAAGAAGAAAGAAAGAAGAAAGAAAGAAGAAAGAAATAAGAAAGAAAGAAGAAAGAAAGAAGAAAGAAAGGAGAAAGAAAGAAGAAAAAAAGAAAGAAGTAAGAAAGAAGAAAGAAAGAAGTAAGAAAGAAAGAAGAAATAAAGAAGAAAGAAAGAAGAGAGAAGAAAGAAAGAAAGAAAGAAGAAAGAAAGAAAGAAGTAAAGAAAGAAGAAAGAAAGAAGAATGAAAGAAGAAAGAAAGAAGTAAGAAAGAAAGAAGAAATAAAGAAGAAAGAAAGAAGAAAGAAAGAAGAAATAAAAAGGAAGAAGGAAAGAAGTAAGAAAGAACTAAGAAGGAAAGAACGAAGAAAGAAGAAAGAAAGAAGAAAGAAAGAAGAAAGAAAGAAGAAAGAAAGAAGAGAAAAAGAAGAGAAAAAGAAGAAAGAAAGAACGAAAGAGGAAAGAAAGACGAAAGAAGGAAAGAAGAAAGAAAGAAGAAAGAAAGAAGAGAAAAAGAAGAAAGAAAGAACGAAAGAAGAAAGAAAGAAGAAAGAAAGAAATAAGAATTAAAGAAGAAAGAAAGAAGAAAGAAAGAAGAAAGAAAGAAGAAAGAAAGAAAGAAGAAAGAAAGAAGAAAGAAGAATGAAAGAAGAAAGAAAGACTAAAGAATGAAAGAAAAATAAAGAAGAAAGAAAGAAGAAAGAAAGAAGAAACAAAGTAAGAAATAAGATAGAAAGAAGAAAGAAAGAAAGAAACAAGAAAGAAAGAAAGAAGAAAGAAGAAAGAGAGAAGAAAGAAAGAAGAAAGAAAGAAAGAAGAAAGAAGAAAGAAAGAAAGAAGAAAGAAAGAAGGAAGAAAGACAGAAGAAATAAATAAGAAATAAAGAGTAAAGAAAGAAGAAAGAAAGAAGAAAGAAAGAAAAAAGAAAGAAAGAAGAAAGAAAGAAGAAAGAAGAAAGAAAGAAGAAAGAAGGAAAGAATAAAGAAATAAAGAAAGAAGAAAGAAAGAAGAAAGAAAGAAGAAAGAAGGAAGAAAGAATGAAAGAACGAAGAAAGAAGAAAGAAAGAAAGAAGAAAGAAAGAAGAAATAAAGAAAGAAGAAAGAAAGAAGAAAGAAAGAAGTAAGAAGGAAAGAAAGAAGAAAGAAAGAAGAAGGAAGAAAGAAAGAAGAACGAAGGAAGAAAGAAAGAAGAAAGAAAGTAGAAAGAAAAAAGAAAGAAATAAGAAAGAAAGAAGAAAGAAAGAAAGAAGTAAGAAAGAAGAAAGAAAGAAGAAAGAAAGAAGGAAGAAAGAAAAAAGAAAGAGGAAAGAAAGAAAGAAGAAAGAAAGAAGAAGGAAAGATGTAAGAATGAAAGAAGAAACAAATAAAGAGTTAAGAAAGAAGTAAGAAAGAAAGAAGAAAGAAAGAAGTAAGAAAGAAGTAAGAAAGAAGTAAGAAAGAAGTAAGAAAGAAGAAAGAAAGAAGTAAGAAAGAAGTAAGAAAGAAGAAAGAAAGAAGAAAGAAAGAAGAAAGAAAGAGGAAAGAAAGCAGAAAGAAAGAAGAAAGGAAGAAGAAATAAAGAAGTAAGAAAGGAAGAAGAAATAAAGAAGTAAGAAAAAAGAAAGAAAGAAGTAAGAACGAAGTAAGAAAGAAGAAAGAAAGGAGAAAGAAGAAAAAAAGAATCAAGAAAGAAACAAGAGAGAGAAAAAATAAAGAAAGAAGAAAAGAAGAATAAATAAAGATTAAAGAAAGAACAAAGAAAGAAAGAAAGAAGAAAGAAAGAAGAAAGAGAGAAGAAAGAAAGAAGAAAGAAAGAAAGAAGAAAGAAGAAAGAAAGAAGAAAGAAGAACGAAAGAAAGAAGTAAGAAAGAAGAATGAAAGAAGAATGAAAGAAGTAAGAAATAAGTAAGAAAAAGAAGGAAAGAAGAAAGAAGAAAGAATAAAGAAAGAAAGAAAGAACAAATAAAGAAGAAAGAAAGAAAGAAGAAAGAAAGAAAGAAGAAAGAAAGAAGAAAGAAAGAAGTAAGAAAGAAGTAAGAGAGAAAAAAGTATGAAAGAAGAAAGAAAGAAAGAAGAAAGAAAGAAGAAAGAAAGAAAGAAACAAGAAAGAAAGAAGGAAGAAAGAAAGAAGAAAGAAAGAAAGATATAAGAAAGAAAGAAAAACGAAAGAAAGAAGAAAGAAAGAAATAAGAAAGAAGGAAGAAAGAGAAGAAAGAAAGAAGAAAGAAAGAAAGAAGAAAGAAAGAAGAAAGAAAGAAGAAAGAAAGAAGAAAGAAAGAAAGAAGAAATAAGAATGAAAGAAGAAAGAAAGAAACAAGAAAGAAAGAAGAGAGAAAGAAAGAAGAAAGAAAGATAAAGAAAGAAGAAAGAAAGAAGAAAGAATAAAGAAGGAAGAAAGAAAGAAAGAACGAAGAAAGAAGAAAGTAAGAAAGAAGAAAGAAAGAAGAAATAAAGAATGAAGAAAGAAAGAAGTAAGAAAGAAGTAAGAAGGAAAGAAAGAAGAAAGAAAGAAGAAAGAAGAAAGAAGAAAGAAGAAAGAAGAGAGAAGAAAGAAAGAAGAAAGAAGAAAGAAAGAAGAAAGAAGAATGAAAGAATAAAGAATGAAGAAAGAAAGAAGAAAGGAAGAAGAAAGAAAGTAAGAAGAAAAAAAGAAAGAAAGAAAGAAACAAGAAAGAAAGAAGAAAGAAAGAAAGAAGAAAGAAGAGAGAAGAAAGAAAGAAAGAAAGAAGAAAGAAAGGAGAAAGAAAGAAAGAAGAAAGAAAGAAGAAAGAAAGAAGAAAGAAAGAAGAAAGAAACAAGAAAGAAACAAGAAAGAAAGAAATAAGAAAGAAGAAAGAAAGAAAGAAGAAAGAAGAAGAAATAAAGAAAGAAAAAAAGAAGTAAGAAAGAAGTAAGAAGGAAAGAAAGAAGAAAGAAAGACGAAAGAAAGAAAGAAACAAGAAATAAAGAAGAAAGAAAGAAGAAAGATTGAAAGAATAAAGAAAGAAGAAAGAAAGAAGAAAGGAAGAAGAAAGAAAGTAAGAAGAAAGAAAGAAAGAAAGAAACAAGAAAGAAAGAAGAAAGTAAGAAAGAAGAAAGAAGAGAGAAGAAAGAAAGAAAGAAACAAGAAAGAAAGAAGAAAGAAAGAAAGAAGAAAGAAGAAAGAAGGAAGAAAGAAAGAAGAAAGAAAGAAGAAAGAAAGAAAGGAGAAAGAAAGAAGAAAGAAGAAAGAAAGAAGAAACAAAGAAGAAAGAAAGAAAGAAGGAAGAAAGAAAAAAGACAGAAGAAAGAAGAAAGAAAGAAGAAACAAAGATGAAAGAAAGAAAGAAGAAAGGAAGAAGAAAGGAAGAAGAAAGAAGAAAGAAAAAAAAAAGAAAGAGGAAAGAAAGAAAGAAGAAAGAAGGAAGAAAGAAAGAAGAAAGAAAGAAGTAAGAAATAAGTAAGAAAGAATCAAGAAAGAAAGAAGAAAGAAAGAAAAAATAAGAAGAAAGAAGAAAGAAAGAGGAAAGAAAGAAGAAAGAAAGAAGAAAGAAAGAAAGAAGAAAGAGGAAAGACAGAAGAAAGAAAGAAGAAAGAAAGAAAGAAGAAAGAAAGAAAGAAGAAAGAAAGAAAAAAGAAAGAAAGAAAGAAAAAAGATAGAAAGAAAGAAGAAATAAAGAAGAAAGAAAGAAGAAGGAAAGAAGAGAGAAAGAAGAAAGAAAGAAAGAAAGAAAGAAAGAAGAAGGAAAGAAAGAAGAAAGAAAGAAAGAAGAAAGAAAGAAGAAAGAAAGAAGAAAGAAAGAAGAAAGAAAGAAAGAAAAAGAAAGAAAGAAAGATGAAAGAAAGAATAAAGAAAGAAGAAAGAAAATAAGAAAGAAAGTAGAAAGAAAGAAATAAGAAAGAAGTAAGAGAGAAAAAAGAAAGAAAGAAGAAAGAAAGAAAGAATAAAGGAAGAAGAAAGAAAGAAGTAAGAAAGAAAGAAGTAAGAAAGAAGTAAGAAAGAAGAAAGAAAGAAGAAAGAAAGAAGAAAGTAAGAAAGAAGAAAGAAAGAAGAGAGAAAGAAGAAAGAAAGAAAGAAATAAGAAAGAAAGAAGAAAGAAAAAAGAAGAAAGGAAGAAGAAAGAAAGAAGTAAGAAAGAAGAAAGAAAGAAAGAAGATAGAAAGAAAGAAGAAATAAAGAAGAAAGAAAGAAGAAGAAAAGAAGAGAGAAAGAAGAAAGAAAGAAAGAAGAAAGAAAGAAAGAAAGAAGAAAGAAAGAAAGAAAGAAGAAAGAAAGAAGGAAGAAATAAAAAAGAGAGAAAGAAGAAAGAAAGAAAGAAGAAAGAAAAAAGAAAGAAGAAAGAGAGAAGAAAGAAAGAAACAAGAAAGAAAGAAACAAGAAAGAAAGAAGAAAGAAAGGAGAAAGAAATCAGATGGAAAGAACAAAGAAAGAAGAAAGAAAGAAGAAAGAAATAAGAAAGAAAGAAGAAAGAAAGACACAAGAAAGAAAGAAAGAAGAAAGAAAGAAAGAAGAAAGAAAGAAGAAAGGAAGAAGTAAGAAAGAAAGAAGACAGAAAGGAGAAAGAAAGAAGATAGAAAGAGGAATAAAAGAAGAAAGAAAGAAGAAAGAAAGAAACAAAAAAAGAAAGAAGAAAGAAAAAGAAAGAAGAAAAAAGAAAGAGAGAAGAAAGAAAGAAGAAAGAAAGAAGAAAGAAAGAAGGAAGAAAGAAGAAAGAAAGAAGAAAGAATGAAGAACGAAAGAAGAACGAAGGAAGAAAGAAAGAAGAAAGAATGTATAAAGACAGAAGAAAGAAAGAAAGAAGAAAGAAAGAAGAAAGAAAGAAACAAGAAAGAAAGAAGAAAGAAAGAAAGAAAGAAGAAAGTAAGAAGAAAGAAAGGAGAAAGAAAGAAGAAAGAAAGAAGAAAGAAAGAAGAAAGAAAGAAAGAAGTAAGAAAGAAGTAAGAAAGAAGAAAGAAAGAAGAAAGAAAGAAGAAAGAAACAAGAAAGAAAGAAACAAGAAAGAAAGAAACAAGAAAGAAAGAAGAAAGAAAGAAGAAAGAAAGAAGAAAGAAAGAAAGAAGAAAGAAAGAAGTAAGAAATAAGTAAGAAAGAATCAAGAAAGAAAGAAGAAAGAAAGAAAAAATAAGAAGAAAGAAGAAAGAAAGAGGAAAGAAAGAAGAAAGAAAGAAGAAAGAAAGAAAGAAGAAAGAAAGAAGAAAGAAAGAAGAAAGAAAGAAGAAAGAAAGAAAGAAAAAAGAAAGAAAGAAAGATGAAAGAAAGAAGAAAGAAAGAAGAAAGAAAATAAGAAAGAAAGAAGAAAGAAAGAAATAAGAAAGAAGTAAGAGAGAAAAAAGAAAGAAAGAAGAAAGAAAGAATAAAGGAAGAAGAAAGAAAGAAGTAAGAAAGAAAGAAGTAAGAAAGAAGTAAGAAAGAAGAAAGAAAGAAGAAAGAAAGAAGAAAGTAAGAAAGAAGAAAGAAAGAAGAGAGAAAGAAGAAAGAAAGAAGAAAGAAAGAAGAGAGAAAGAAGAAAGAAAGAAAGAAATAAGAAAGAAAGAAGAAAGAAAAAAGAAGAAAGGAAGAAGAAAGAAAGAAGTAAGAAAGAAGAAAGAAAGAAAGAAGATAGAAAGAAAGAAGAAATAAAGAAGAAAGAAAGAAGAAGAAAAGAAGAGAGAAAGAAGAAAGAAAGAAAGAAAGAAGAAAGAAAGAAAGAAAGAAGAAAGAAAGAAAGAAAGAAGAAAGAAAGAAGGAAGAAATAAAAAAGAGAGAAAGAAGAAAGAAAGAAAGAAGAAAGAAAAAAGAAAGAAGAAAGAGAGAAGAAAGAAAGAAACACGAAAGAAAGAAACAAGAAAGAAAGTAGAAAGAAAGGAGAAAGAAATCAGATGGAAAGAACAAAGAAAGAAGAAAGAAAGAAGAAAGAAATAAGAAAGAAAGAAGAAAGAAAGACACAAGAAAGAAAGAAAGAAGAAAGAAAGAAAGAAGAAAGAAAGAAGAAAGGAAGAAGTAAGAAAGAAAGAAGACAGAAAGGAGAAAGAAAGAAGATAGAAAGAGGAATAAAAGAAGAAAGAAACAAGAAAGAAAGAAACAAAAAAGAAAGAAGAAAGAAAAAGAAAGAAGAAAAAAGAAAGAGAGAAGAAAGAAAGAAGAAAGAAAGAATGAAAAAAGAAAGAAAGAAAGATGAAAGAAAGAAGAAAGAAAGAAGAAAGAAAGAAGAAAGAAAGAAGAAAGGAAGAAGAAAGAAAGAAACAAAAAAAGAAAGAAGAAAGAAACAAAAAAGAAAGAATAAAGAAAGAAGAAAGAAAGAAGAAAGAAAAAGAAAGAAGAAAGAAAGAAGAAAGAAAGAAAGAAGAAAGAAACAAAAAAGAAAGAATAAAGAAAGAAGAAAGAAAGGAAGAAGAAAGAGAGAAGAAAGAAAGAAGAAAGAAAGAAAGAAAGAAAAAAGAAAGAAAGAAAGATGAAAGAAAGAAGAAAGAAAGAAGAAAGAAAATAAGAAAGAAAGAAGAAAGAAAGAAGTAAGAAGTAAGAGAGAAAAAATATAGAAAGAAGAAAGAAAGAAATAGAAAGAAAGAAGAAAGGAAGAAGAAAGGAAGAAGTAAGAAAGAAAGAGGACAGAATGGAGAAAGAAAGAAGATAGAAAGAGGAATAAAAGAAGAAAGAAACAAGAAAGAAAGAAACAAAAAAAGAAAGAAGAAAGATAAAAAAAAGAAAGAAGAAAGAAAAAAGAAAGGGAGAAGAAAGAAAGAAGAAAGAAAGAATGAAAAAAGAAAGAAAGAAAGATGAAAGAAAGAAGAAAGAAAGAAGAAAGAAGAAAGAAAGAAGAAAGGAAGAAAGAAGAAAGAAAGAAAGAAGAAAGAAAGAAAGAAGAAAGAAAGATGAAAGAAAGAAAGAAAGACAGAAGAAAGAAAGAGGAAAGAAAGAAGAAAGAAGAGAAAAAGAAGAAAGAAAGAAAGAAAGAAAAAGAAAGAAAGGAGATAGAAAGAAGAAAGAAAGATGAAAGAAAGAAAGAAGAAAGAAGAAAGGAAGAAGAAAGAAAGAAAGAAGAAAAAGAAGAAAGAAAGAAAGAAAGAAAGACAGAAGAAAGAAAGAAGAAAGAAAGAAGAAAGGAAGAAGAAAGAAAGAAAGAAGAAAGAAAGGAGAAAGAAAGAAGAAAGAAAGAAGAAAGAAAGTAAGAAGAAAGAAAGAAGAAAGAAAGAAAGAAGAAAGAAGAAAGAAATAAAGAAAGAAGAAAGAAAGAAGAAAGAAAGAAAGAAAGACAGAAGAAAGAAAGAGGAAAGAAAGAAGAAAGAATGAAGAAAGAAAGAAAGAAAGAAGAAAGAAAGAAGAAAGAAAGAAGAAATAAAGAAAGAAAAAAGAAAGATGTAAGAAAGAAGTAATAAGGAAAGAAAGAAGAAAGAAAGAAGAAAGGAAGAAGAAAGAAAGAAGAAAGAAAGAAGAAAGAAAGGAAGAAGAAAGAAAGGAGAAACAAAGAAAGAAGAAAGAAAGAAGAAAGAAAGAAAGAAGAAAGAAAGAAGAAAGGAAGAAGAAAGAAAGAAAGAAGAAAGAAAGGAGAAAGAAAGAAAGAAGAAAGAAAGAAGAAAGAAAATAAGAAGAAGGAAAGAAGAAAGAAAGAAGCAAGAAAGAAGAAAGGAAGAAGAAAGAAAGAACAAAGAAAGAAGAAAGAAAGAAAGAAGAAAGAAGAAAGAAAGAAAGAAGAAAGAAAGAAAGAAGTAAGAAAGAAGTATGAAATAAGAAAGAAAGAAGAAAGAAAGAAAGAAGAAAGAAAGAAGAAAATAAGAAAGAAAGAAGAAAGAAGAAAGAAAGAAAGAAGAAATGAAAGAAGAAAGAAAGAAAGAAGAAATGAAAGAAGAAAGAAAGAAGTAAGAAGGAAAAATGAAAGAAGAGAGAGAGAAGTAAGAAATTATAAAGAAAGAAGAAAGAAAGAAGAACGAAGGAAGAAGCAAGAAAGAGAGAATAAAGAATGTAGAAAGAAAGAAGAAAGAAAGAAAGAAGATAGAAAGAAGAAAGAAAGAAGAAAGAAAGAAGAGAGAAAGATGAAAGAAGAAAGAAGAAAGAAAAAAGAAAGAAGAAAGAAAGAAGAAAGGAAGAAGAAAGAAAGAAGAAAGAAAGAAGGAAGAAAGAAGAAAGAAAGAAGAAAGAAAGAAGAAAGAAAGAAGAACGAAGGAAGAAAGAAAGAAGAAAGAATGTATAAAGAAAGAAGAAAGAAAGAAAGAAGAAAGAAAGAAGAAAGAAAGAAGAAAGAAAGAAGAACGAAGGAAGAAAGAAAGAAGAAAGAAAGAAGAAAGAAAGAAGAAAGAAAGAAGGAAGAAAGAAGAAAGAAAGAAGAAAGAAAGAAGAAAGAAAGAAGAAAGAAAGAAGAAAGAAACAAGAAAGAAAGAAGAAAGAATGAAGAAAGAAAGATGTAAGAAAGAAGAAAGAGAGAAGAAAGAAAGAAGAAAGAAAGAAGAAATAAAGAAAGAAGAAAGAAAGGAGAAAGAAAGGAGAAAGAAAGAAGAATTAAAGGAGAAAGGAAGAAGAATGAAAGAAGAAAGAAAGAAGTTATAAAGAAGAAAGAAAGAAGAAAGACAGTAAGAAGAAAGAAAGAAGAAAGAAAGAAGAAAGAAAGAAAAAAGAAAGAAGAAAAGAAAGAAAGAAGTAAGAAAGAAGAAAAAAGAAGAAATAAAGAAAGAAAAAAAGAAAGAGCAAAAAAAAGAAAGAAGGAAGAAAGAAGAAAGAAAGAAATAAGAAGGAAGAATGAAAGAAGAAAGAAAGAAGTAAGAAGGAAGAATGAAAGAAGAAAGAAAGAAGAAAGAAAGAAGAAAGAAAGAAGTAAGAAGGAAGAATGAAAGAAGAAAGAATGTATAAAGAAAGAAGAAAGAAAGAAAGAAGAAAGAAAGAAGAAAGAAAGAAGAAAGAAAGAAGAAAGAAAGAAAGAAGAAAGAAAGGAAGAAGTAAGAAAGAAGTAAGAAATAAGAAAGAAAGAAGAAAGAAAGAAAGAAGAAAGAAAGAAGAAAGAATGAAGAAAGAAAGATGTAAGAAAGAAGAAAGAGAGAAGAAAGAAAGAAGAAAGAAAGAAGAAAGAAAGAAAGAAGAAATAAAGGAGAAAGAAAGGAGAAAGAAAGAAGAATTAAAGGAGAAAGAAAGAAGAATGAGAGAAGAAAGAAAGAAGAACGAAGGAAGAAAGAAAGAAGAAAGAAAGAAGAAAGAAAGAAGAAAGAATGAAGAAAGAAAGAAGGAAGAAAGAAGAAAGAAAGAAGAAAGAAAGAAGAAAGAAAGAAGAACGAAGGAAGAAAGAAAGAAGAAAGAAAGGAGAAAGAACGAAGAACGAAAGAAGAAAGAAAGAAGAAAGAAAGAAGGAAGAAAGAAGAAAGAAAGAAGAAAGAAAGAAGAAAGAAAGAAGAAAGAAAGAAAGAAGAAAGAAAGAAGAAAGAAAGAAGAACGAAGGAAGAAAGTAAGAAGAACGAAGAAAGAAAGAAAGAAGAAAGAATGTATAAAGACAGAAGAAAGAAAGAAAGAAAGAAGAAAGAAAGAAGAAAGAAAGAAAGAAGAAAGAAAGAAGAAAGAAAGAAGGAAGAAAGAAGAAAGAAAGAAGAAAGAATGAAGAACGAAAGAAGAACGAAGGAAGAAAGAAAGAAGAAAGAATGTATAAAGACAGAAGAAAGAAAGAAAGAAGAAAGAAAGAAGAAAGAAAGAAACAAGAAAGAAAGAAAGAAGAAAGAAAGAAGAAAGAAAGAAAGAAGAAAGTAAGAAGAAAGAAAGGAGAAAGAAAGAAGAAAGAAAGAAGAAAGAAAGAAGATAGAAAGAAAGAAGAAAGAAAGAAGAAAGAAACAAGAAAGAAAGAAGAAAGAAAGAAGAAAGAAACAAGAAAGAAAGAAACAAGAAAGAAAGAAACAAGAAAGAAAGAAGAAAGAAAAAGAAAGAAAGAAAGATGAAAGAAAGAAGAAAGAAAGAAGAAAGAAAGAAGAAAGAAAGAAGAAAGGAAGAAAGAAGAAAGAAAGAAAGAAGAAAGAAAGAAGAAAGAAAGAAGAAAGAAAGAAGAAAGGAAGAAGAAAGAAAGAAAGAAGAAAGAAAGGAGAAAGAGAGAAGATAGAAAGAAGAATAAAAGAAGAAAGAAACAAGAAAGAAAGAAACAAAAAAAGAAAGAAGAAAGAAACAAAAAAGAAAGAATAAAGAAAGAAGAAAGAAAGAAGAAAGAAAAAGAAAGAAGAAAGAAAGAAGAAAGAAAGAAAGAAGAAAGAAACAAAAAAGAAACAAGAAAGAAAAAGAAAGGAAGAAGAAAGAGAGAAGAAAGAAAGAAGAAAGAAAGAAAGAAAAAAGAAAGAAAGAAAGATGAAAGAAAGAAGAAAGAAAGAAGAAAGAAAATAAGAAAGAAAGAAGAAAGAAAGAAGTAAGAAGTAAGAGAGAAAAAATATAGAAAGAAGAAAGAAAGAAATAGAAAGAAAGAAGAAAGGAAGAAGAAAGGAAGAAGTACGAAAGAAAGAAGACAGAATGGAGAAAGAAAGAAGATAGAAAGAGGAATAAAAGAAGAAAGAAACAAGAAAGAAAGAAACAAAAAAAGAAAGAAGAAAGATAAAGAAAGAAGAAAGAAAAAAGAAAGAGAGAAGAAAGAAAGAAGAAAGAAAGAATGAAAAAAGAAAGAAAGAAAGATGAAAGAAAGAAGAAAGAAAGAAGAAAGAAAGAAGAAAGGAAGAAAGAAGAAAGAAAGAAAGAAGAAAGAAAGAAAGAAGAGAGAAAGAAGAAAGAAAGAAAGAAAACAGAAGAAAGAAAGAGGAAAGAAAGAAGAAAGAAGAGAAAAAGAAGAAAGAAAGAAAGAAAGACAGAAGAAAGAAAGAAGAAAGAAAGAAGAAAGGAAGAAGAAAGAAAGAAAGAAGAAAGAAAGGAGAAAGAAAGAAGAAAGAAAGAAGAAAGAAAGTAAGAAGAAAGAAAGAAGAAAGAAAGAAAGAAAGAAAGAAGAAAGAAGAAAGAAATAAAGAAAGAAGAAAGAAAGAAGAAAGAAAGAAGAAAGAAAGAAAGACAGAAAAAAGAAAGAGGAAAGAAAGAAGAAAGAATGAAGAAAGAAAGAAAGAAAGAAGAAAGAAAGAAGAAACAAAGAAAGAAAAATAAGGAAGAAAGGAAGAAAGAAGGAAGAAAGAAGTAAGAAGGAAAGAAAGAAGAAAGAAAGAAGAAAGGAAGAAGAAAGAAAGAAGAAAGAAAGAAAGAAAGACAGAAGAAAGAAAGAGGAAAGAAAGAAGAAAGAATGAAGAAAGAAAGAAAGAAAGAAGAAAGAAAGAAGAAAGAAAGAAGAAAGAAAGAAGAAATAAAGAAAGAAAAAAGAAAGATGTAAGAAAGAAGTAATAAGGAAAGAAAGAAGAAAGAAAGAAGAAAGGAAGAAGAAAGAAAGAAGAAAGAAAGAAGAAAGAAAGGAAGAAGAAAGAAAGGAGAAACAAAGAAAGAAGAAAGAAAGAAGAAAGAAAGAAAGAAGAAAGAAAGAAGAAAGGAAGAAGAAAGAAAGAAAGAAGAAAGAAAGGAGAAAGAAAGAAAGAAGAAAGAAAGAAGAAAGAAAGTAAGAAGAAGGAAAGAAGAAAGAAAGAAGCAAGAAAGAAGAAAGGAAGAAGAAAGAAAGAACAAAGAAAGAAGAAAGAAAGAAAGAAGAAAGAAGAAAGAAAGAAAGAAGAAAGAAAGAAAGAAGAAAGAAAGGAGAAAGAAAAAGAAAGAAAGAAGAAAGAAAGAAGAAAGAAAGAAGAAAGGAAGAAAGAAAGAAAGAAGAAAAAAAGAAGAAAGGAAGAAGAAGGAAAGAAAGAAGAAAGAAAGGAGAAAGAAAGAAAGAAGAAAGAAAGAAGAAAGAAAGTAAGAAGAAAGAAAGAAGAAAGAAAGAAGAAAGAAAGAAGAAAGGAAGAAGAATGAAAGAAAGAAGAAAGAAAGAAGAAAGAAAGAAAGAAGAAGAAAGAAAGAAAGAAAGAAGAAAGAAGAAAGAAAGAAAGAAAGAAGAAAGAAAGAAGAAAGAAAGGGGAAAGAAAGAAGAAAGGAAGAAGAAAGAAGAAAGAAAGAAAGAAAGAAGAAAGAATGAAGGAATAAAGAAAGAAGAAAGAAAGAGGAAAGAAAGAAGAAAGAAAGAAAGAAGAAAGAAAGAAAGAAAGAAAGAAGAAAAAAGAAAGAAAGAAAGAAGAAAGAAAGAAGGAAGAAAGACAGAAGAAATAAAGAAGAAATAAAGAGGAAAGAAAGAAGAAAGAAAGAAGAGAGAAGAAAGAAAGAAAGAAAAAAACAAGAAAGAAAGAAGAAAGAAAGAAAGAAAGAAGAAAGAAAGAATAAAGAAGAAAGAAAGAAGAAAGAAAGAAGAAAGAATGTAGAGAGAAGAAAGAAAGAAAGAAGAAGGAAAGAGTAAAGAAAGAAGAAAGAAAGAAGAAAGAAAGAAGAAAGAAAGAAGGAAGAAAGAAAGAAGAGAGAAAGAAGAAAGAAAGAAAGAAACAAAAAAGAAAGAAAGAAGAAAAAAGAAAGAAAGAAAGAAGAAACAAAGAAGGAAGAAAGACAGAAGAAATAAAGAAGAAATAAAGAGGAAATTAAGAGGAAATTAAGAAGAAAGAAAGAAGAAAGAAAGAAGAAAGAAAGAAGAAAGTAAGAAAGAAGAAAGAAAGAAAGAAGAAAGTATAAGAAATAAAAAAGAAGAAAGAAAGAAGTAGGAAAGAAGTAAGAAGGAAAGAAAGAAGAAAGAAAGAAGAAAGAAGAAAGAAAGAAGAAAGAAGAAAGAATGAAAGAATAAAGAAAGAAGAAAGAAAGAAGAAAGGAAGAAGAAAGAAAGTAAGAAGAAAAAAAGAAAGAAAGAAAGAAACAAGAAAGAAAGAAGAAAGAAAGAAAGAAGAAAGAAGAGAGAAGAAAGAAAGAAGAAAGAAGAAAGAAAGAAGAAAGAAGAAAGAATGAAAGAATAAAGAAAGAAGAAAGAAAGAAGAAAGGAAGAAGAAAGAAAGTAAGAAGAAAAAAAAAAGAAAGAAAGAAACAAGAAAGAAAGAAGAAAGAAAGAAAGAAGAAAGAAGAGAGAAGAAAGAAAGAAAGAAAGAAAGAAGAAAGAAAGGAGAAAGAAAGAAAGAAGAAAGAAAGAAGAAGGAAAGACGAAAGAAAGAAGAAAGAAAGTAAGAAGAAAGAAAGAAAGAAGAAAGAAAGAAGAAAGAAAGAAGAAATAAACAAGAAAGAAAGAAATAAGAAAGAAGAAAGAAAGAAAGAAGAAAGAATAAGAAATAAAGAAAGAAAAAAGAAGTAAGAAAGAAGTAAGAAGGAAAGAAAGAAGAAAGAAAGAAGAAAGAAAGAAAGAAACAAGAAATAAAGAAGAAGAAAGAAGAAAGATTGAAAGAATAAAGAAAGAAGAAAGAAAGAAGAAAGGAAGAAGAAAGAAAGTAAGAAGAAAGAAAGAAAGAAAGATACAAGAAAGAAAGAAGAAAGTAAGAAAGAAGAAAGAAGAGAGAAGAAAGAAAGAAAGAAACAAGAAAGAAAGAAGAAAGAAAGAAAGAAGAAAGAAAGAAGAAAGAAGGAAGAAAGAAAGAAGAAAGAAAGAAGAAAGAAAGAAGATAGAAAGAAGAAAGAAAGAAGAAAGAAAGAAAGGAGAAAGAAAGAAGAAAGAAAGAAGAAAGAAAGAAGAAACAAAGAAGAAAGAAAGAAGAAAGAAAGAAAAAAGAATGAAGAAACAAAGAAGAAAGAAAGAAAGAAGTAAGAAAGAAGAAAGGAAGAAGAAAGAAAAAAGAAAGAAGAAAGAAAAAAAGAAAGAGGAAAGAAAGAAAGAAGAAAGAAAGAAGGAAGAAAGAAAGAAGGAAGAAAGAAGAACAAAGGAGGAAATAAAGAAATAAAGAAGAAAGAAAGAAGAAAGAAAGAAGAGAGAAAGAAGAAAGAAAGAAACAAGAAAGAAAGAAAGAAGAAAGAAAGAAGAAAGAAAGAAAGAAGAAAGAAAGAAGAAAGAAAGAAGAAAGAAAGAAGAAATAAAAAAGAAGGAAAATAGTAAGAAAGAACTAAGAAGGAAAGAAAGAAGAAAGAAGAAAGAAAGAAGAAAGAAAGAAAGATGAAAGAAAGAAGAAAGAAAGAACAAAGAAAGAAGAAAGGTAGAAGAAAGAAAGAAGACAGAAAGAAGAAAGAAAGAAAGAAAGAAGAAAGAAGAAAGAAAGAAGGAAAGATAGAAGAAAGATAGAAAGAAGTAAGAAAGAAGTAAGAAAGAAGAAAGAAAGAAGAAAGAAAGAAGAAGGAAAGGAGAGAGAAAAATAAAGAAAGAAAGAAGAAAGAAAGAAGAAAGAAAGAAGAAAGAAAGAAAGAAGAAAGAAATAAGGAAGAAAGAAAGAAGAAAGAAAGAAGAAATAAAAAAGAAGGAAAGTAGTAAGAAAGAATTAAGAAGGAAAGAAAGAAGAAAGAAGAAAGAAAGAAGAAAGAAAGAAGAAAGAAAGAAGAAAGAAAGAAGAAAGAAAGAAAGATGAAAGAAAGAAAGAAGAAAGAACAAAGAAAGAAGAAAGGAAGAAGAAAGAAAGAAGAAAGAAAGAAGAAAGAAAGAAAGAAGAAAGAAGAAAGAAAGAAGGAAAGAAAGAAGAAAGAAAGAAAGAAGTAAGAAAGAAGTAAGAAAGAAGAAAGAAAGAAGAAAGAAAGAAGAAGGAAAGGAGAGAGAAAAATAAAGAAAGAAAGAAGAAAGAAAGAAGAAAGAAAGACACAAGAAAGAAAGAAAGAAGAAAGAAAGAAAGAAGAAAGAAAGAAGAAAGGAAGAAGTAAGAAAGAAAGAAGACAGAAAGGAGAAAGAAAGAAGATAGAAAGAGGAATAAAAGAAGAAAGAAACAAGAAAGAAAGAAACAAAAAAAGAAAGAAGAAAGAAAAAGAAAGAAGAAAAAAGAAAGAGAGAAGAAAGAAAGAAGAAAGAAAGAAGAAAGAAAGAAGGAAGAAAGAAGAAAGAAAGAAGAAAGAATGAAGAACGAAAGAAGAACGAAGGAAGA
>NW_027043566.1:0-71273 GCF_036013475.1 Columba livia | reverse complement strand
TTGGGCTTTCTTTGGGCTTTCTTTCCCCTTTCTTTGGGCTTTCTTTCCCCCTTTCTTTTGGCTTTCCTTGGGCTTTCTTTGGGCTTTTTTTGTGCTTTCTTTCTCCTTTCTTTCCATTTTCTTTGGGCTTTCTTTGGGCTTTCTTTGGGCTTTCTTTCCCCCTTTCTTTGGGCTTTCTTTCCCCTTTCTTTGGGCTTTCTTTCCCTTTCTTTGGCTTTCTTTCCCCTTTCTTTGGGCTTTCTTTGAGCTTTCTTTCCCCTTCCTTTGGGCTTTCTTTCCCCTTTCTTTGGGCTTTCTTTGGGGTGTCTTTCGACCCTTTCTTCTGGGCTTCTCCTTCCCCTTTCTTTGGACTTTCTTTCCCCTTTCTCTGGGCTTTCTTTCCCCTTTCTTTGGGCTTTCTTTCCCCTTTCTTTGGGCTTTCTTTCCCCTTTCTTTGGGCTTTCTTTCCCCTTTCTTTGGTGCTTTCTTGAGCTTTCTTTCCCCTTTCTTTGGGGCTTTCTTTCCCCTTTCTTTGGGCTTTCTTTGGGCTGTCTTTCCCCTTTCTTTGGGCTTTCTTTCCCCTTTCTTTGGGCTTTCTTTCCCCTTTCTTTGGGCTTTCTTTCCCCTTTCTTTGGGCTTTCTTTGGCTTTCTTTCCCCTTTCTTTCCCCTTTCTTGGGCTTTCTCTGGGCTTTCTTTCCCCTTTCTTTGGGCTTTCTTTCCCCTTTCTTTGGGCTTTATTTCCCCTTTCTTTGGGCTTTCTTCCCCTTTCCTTGGGCTTTCTTTCCCCTTTCTTTGGGCTTTCTTTCCCCTTTCTTTGGGGTTTCTTTGGGCTTTCTTTCCCTTTCTTTGCGGTTTCTTTGGGATTTCTTTCCCCTTTCTTTGGGCTTTCTTTGAGCTTTCTTTCCCCTTTCTTTGGGCTTTCTTTCCCCTTTCTTTCCACTTTCTTTGGGGTGTCCTTTCCCCTTTCTTTGGGCTTTCTTTCCCCTTTCTTTGGACTTTCTTTCCCCTTTCTCTGGGCTTTCTTTCCCCTTTCTTTGGGCTTTCTTTCTCCCTTTCTTTGGGCTTTCTTTCCCCTTTCTTTGGGCTTTCTTTCCCCTTTCTTTGGGCTTTCTTTGAACTTTCTTTCCCTTTCTTTGGGCTTTCTTCCCCTTTCTTTGGGCTTTCTTTGGGCTTTCTTTCCCCTTTCTTTCCCCTTTCTTTGGGCTTTTCTCTGGGCTTTCTTTCCCCTTTCCTTTGGGCTTTCTTTCCCCTTTCTTTGGGCTTTCTTTCCCCTTTCTTTGGGGTTTCTTTGGGCTTTCTTTCCCCTTTCTTTGGGGTTTCTTTGGGCTTTCTTTCACCTTTCTTTGGGCTTTCTTTGGGCTTTCTTTGGGCTTTCTTTCCCCTTTCTTTTGGCTTTCTTTCCCCTTTCTTTCCCCTTTCTTTGGGCTTTCTTTCCCCTTTCTTTGGGCTTTCTTTCCCCTTTCTTTGGGCATTCTTTCCCCTTTCTTTCCCCTTTCCTTGGGCTCTCTTTTTTGCTTTCTTTCCCCTTTCTTTGGGCTTTCTTTCCCCTTTCTTCCCCTTTATTTGGGCTTTCTTTGGGCTTTCTTTGGGCTTTCTTTGGTCTTTCTTTCCCCTTTCTTTGGGCTTTCTTTCCCCTTTCTTTCCACTTTCTTTGGGCTTTCATTGGGCTTTCTTTGGGCTTTCTTTCCCCTTTCTTTGGGCTTTCTTTCCCCTTTTTTTGGCTTTCTTTCCCCTTTCTTTAGGCTTTCTTTCCCCTTTCTTTGGGCTGTCATTCCCTTTCTTTGGGCTTTCTTTCCCCTTTCTTTGGGCTTTCCTTGGGCTTTTCTTTGGGCTTCCTTTGGGCTTTCTTTCCCCTTTCTTTCCACTTTCTTTGGGCTTTCTTTGGGCTTTCTTTGGGCTTTCTTTCCCCTTTCTTTCCCCTTTCTTTGGGCTTTCTTTCCCCTTTCTTTCCCCTTTCTTTGGGCTTTCTTTGGGCTTTCTTTGGGCTTTCTTTGGGCTTTCTTTGGGCTGTCATTCCCCTTTCTTTGGGCTTTCTTTCCCCTTTCTTTGGGCTTTCTTTGGGCTTTCTTTGGGTTTTCTTGGGCTTTCTTTGGGCTTTCTTTCCCTTTCTTTGGGCTTTCTTCCCCTTTCTTTGGGCTTTCTTTCCCCTTCTTTGGGCTTTCTTTGGGCTTTCTTTCCCCTTTCTTTCCACTTTCTTTGGGCTTTCTTTCCCCTTTCTTTGGGCTTTCTTTCCCCTTTCTTTGGGCTTTCTTTCCCCTTTCTTTCCCCTTTCCTTGGGCTCTCTTTTTTGCTTCTTTCCTTTCCCTTCTTTGGGCTTTTCTTTCCCCTTTCTTTCCCCTTTATTTGGGCTTTCTTTGGGCTTTCTTTGGGCTTTCTTTGGTCTTTCTTTCCCCTTTCTTTGGGCATTCTTTCCCCTTTCTTTCCACTTTCTTTGGGCTTTCATTGGGCTTTCTTTGGGCTTTCTTTCCCCTTTCTTTGGGCTTTCTTTCCCCTTTTTTTGGGCTTTCTTTCCCCTTTCTTTAGGCTTTCTTTCCCCTTTCTTTGGGCTGTCATTCCCCTTTCTTTGGGCTTTCTTTCCCCTTTCTTTGGGCTTTCCTTGGGCTTTCTTTGGGCTTCCTTTGGGCTTTCTTTCCCCTTTCTTTCCACTTTCTTTGGGCTTTCTTTGGGCTTTCTTTGGGCTTTCTTTCCCCTTTCTTCTTCCCTTTCTTTGGGCTTTCTTTCCCCTTTCTTTCCCCTTTCTTTGGGCTTTCTTTGGGCTTTCTTTGGGCTTTCTTTGCGCTTTCTTTGGGCTGTCATTCCCCTTTCTTTGGGCTTTCTTTCCCCTTTCTTTGGGCTTTCTTTGGGCTTTCTTTGGGTTTTCTTTGGGCTTTCTTTGGGCTTTATTTGGGCTTTCTTTGGGCTTTCTTTCCCTTTCTTTGGCTTTCTTTCCCCTTTCTTTGGGCTTTCTTTGGGCTTTCTTTCCCCTTTCTTTGGGCTTTCTTTGGGCTTTCTTTGGGCTTTCTTGGGCTTACTTTCTCCTTTCTTTGGGCTTTCTTTCCCCTTTCTTTGGGCTTTCTTTCCCCTTTCTTTGGACTGTCATTTCCCTTTCTTTGGGCTTTCTTTCCCCTTTCTTTGGTCTTTCCTTGGGCTTTCTTTGGGCTTTCTTTCCCCTTCTTTCCAATTTCTTTGGGCTTTCTTTGGGCTTTCTTTGGGCTTTCTTTCCCCTTTCTTTGGGCTTTCTTTCCCCTTTCTTTGGCTTTCCTTGGGCTTTCTTTGGGCTTTTTTTGTGCTTTCTTTCCCCTTTCTTTCCATTTTCTTTGGGCTTTCTTGGGCTTTCTTGGGCTTTCTTTCCCCTTTCTTTGGGCTTTCTTTCCCCTTTCTTTGGGCTTTCTTTCCCCTTTCTTTGGGCTTTCTTTCCCCTTTCTTTGGGCTTTCTTTCCCCTTTCTTTGGCTTTCTTTGAGCTTTCTTTCCCCTTCCTTTGGGCTTTCTTTCCCCTTTCTTGGGCTTTCTTTGGGGTGTCTTTCCCCTTTCTTTGGGCTTTCTTTCCCCTTTTTTTGGACTTTCTTTCCCCTTTCTCTGGGCTTTCTTTCCCCTTTTCTTTGGGCTTTCTTTCCCCTTTCTTTGGGCTTTCTTTCCCCTTTCTTTGGGCTTTCTTTCCCCTTTCTTTGGGCTTTCTTTGAGCTTTCTTTCCCCTTTCTTTGGGCTTTCTTTCCCCTTTCTTGGGCTTTCTTTGGGCTGTCTTTCCCCTTTCTTTGGGCTTTCTTCCCCTTTCTTTGGGCTTTCTTTCCCCTTTCTTTGGGCTTTCTTTGGGCTTTCTTTCTCCTTTTCTTTCCCCTTTCTTTGGGCTTTCTCTGGGCTTTCTTTCCCCTTTCTTTGGGCTTTCTTTCCCTTTCTTTGGGCTTTATTTCCCCTTTCTTTGGGGCTTTCTTTCCCCTTTCCTTGGGCTTTCTTTCCCCTTTCTTTGGGCTTTCTTTCCCCTTTCTTTGGGGTTTCTTTGGGCTTTCTTTCCCCTTTCTTTGCGGTTTCTTTGGGATTTCTTTCCCCTTTCTTTGGGCTTTCTTTGGGCTTTCTTTCCCCTTTCTTTCCCCTTTCTTTTGGCTTTCTTTCCCCTTTCTTTCCCCTTTCTTTCGGCTTTCTTTCCCCTTTCTTTGGCTTTCTTTCCCCTTTCTTTGGGCTTTCTTTCCCCTTTCTTTCCCCTTTCCTTGGGCTCTCTTTTTTGCTTTCTTTCCCCCTTTCTTTGGGCTTTCTTTCCCCTTTCTTTCCCCTTTATTTGGGCTTTCTTTCGGCTCTCTTTGGGCTTTCTTTGGTCTTTCTTTCCCCTTTCTTTGGCTTTCTTTCCCCTTTCTGTGAGCTTTCTTTGGGCTTTCTTGGGATTTCTTTGGGCTTTCTTTCCCCTTTCTTTGGGCTTTCTTTCCCCTTTCTTTGGGTTTCCTTGGGCTTTCTTTGTGCTTTCTTTGGGCTTTCTTTCCCCTTTCTTTCCGCTTTCTTTGGGCTTTCTTTGGGCTTTCTTTGGGCTTTCTTTCCCCTTTCTTTGGGCTTTCTTTCCCCTTTCTTTGGACTGTCATTCCCCTTTCTTTGGGCTTTCTTTCCCCTTTCTTTGGGCTTTCCTTGGGCTTTCTTTGGGCTTTCTTTCCCCTTTCTTTCCAATTTCTTTGGGCTTTCTTTGGGCTTTCTTTCCCCTTTCTTTTGGCTTTCCTTGGGCTTTCTTTGGGCTTTTTTTGTGCTTTCTTTCTCCTTTCTTTCCATTTTCTTTGGGCTTTCTTTGGGCTTTCTTTGGGCTTTCTTTCCCCTTTCTTTGGGCTTTCTTTCCCCTTTCTTTGGGCTTTCTTTCCCCTTTCTTTGGGCTTTCTTTCCCCTTTCTTTGGGCTTTCTTTCCCCTTTCTTTGGGCTTTCTTTGAGCTTTCTTTCCCCTTCCTTTGGGCTTTCTTTCCCCTTTCTTTGGGCTTTCTTTGGGGTGTCTTTCCCCTTTCTTTGGGCTTTCCTTCCCCTTTCTTTGGACTTTCTTTCCCCTTTCTCTGGGCTTTCTTTCCCCTTTCTTTGGGCTTTCTTTCCCCTTTCTTGGGCTTTCTTTCCCTTTCTTGGGCTTTCTTTCCCCTTTCTTTGGGCTTTCTTTGAGCTTTCTTTCCCCTTTCTTTGGGCTTTCTTTCCCCTTTCTTTGGGCTTTCTTTGGGCTGTCTTTCCCCTTTCTTTGGGCTTTCTTTCCCCTTTCTTTGGGCTTTCTTTCCCCTTTCTTTGGGCTTTCTTTCCCCTTTCTTTGGGCTTTCTTTGGGCTTTCTTTCCCCTTTCTTTCCCCTTTCTTTGGGCTTTCTCTGGGCTTTCTTTCCCTTTCTTTGGGCTTTCTTTCCCCTTTCTTTGGGCTTTATTTCCCCTTTCTTTGGGCTTTCTTTCCCCTTTCCTTGGGCTTTCTTTCCCCTTTCTTTGGGCTTTCTTTCCCCTTTCTTTGGGGTTTCTTTGGGCTTTCTTTCCCCTTTCTTTGCGGTTTCTTTGGGATTTCTTTCCCCTTTCTTTGGGCTTTCTTTGAGCTTTCTTTCCCCTTTCTTTGGGCTTTCTTTCCCCTTTCTTTGGGCTTTCTTTGGGGTGTCCTTCCCCTTTCCTTGGGCTTTCTTTCCCCTTTCTTTGGACTTTCTTTCCCCTTTCTCTGGGCTTTCTTTCCCCGTACTTTGGGCTTTCTTTCCCCTTTCTTTGGGCTTTCTTTCCCCTTTCTTTGGGCTTTCTTTCCCCTTTCTTTGGGCTTTCTTTGAGCTTTCTTTCCCCTTTCTTTGGGCTTTCTTTCCCCTTTCTTTGGGCTTTCTTTGGCTTTCTTTCCCCTTTCTTTCCCCTTTCTTTGGGCTTTCTCTGGGCTTTCTTTCCCCTTTCTTTGGGCTTTCTTTCCCCTTTCTTTGGGCTTTATTTCCCCTTTCTTTGGGCTTTCTTTCCCCTTTCCTTGGGCTTTCTTTCCCCTTTCTTTGGGCTTTCTTTCCCTTTCTTTGGGGTTTCTTTGGGCTTTCTTTCCCCTTTCTTTGGGGTTTCTTTGAGCTTTCTTTCCCCTTTCTTTGGGCTTTCTTTGGGCTTTCTTTGGGCCTTCTTTCCCCTTTCTTTTGGCTTTCTTTCCCCTTTCTTTCCCCTTTCTTTGGGCTTTCTTTCCCCTTTCTTTGGGATTTCTTTCCCCTTTCTTTGGGCTTTCTTTCCCCTTTCTTTCCCCTTTCCTTGGGCTCTCTTTTTTGCTTTCTTTCCCCTTTCTTTGGGCTTTCTTTCCCCTTTCTTTCCCCTTTATTTGGGCTTTCTTTGGGCTTTCTTTGGGCTTTCTTTGGTCTTTCTTTCCCCTTTCTTTGGGCTTTCTTTCCCCTTTCTGTGAGCATTCTTTGGGCTTTCTTTGGGATTTCTTTGGGCTTTCTTTCCCCTTTCTTTGGGCTTTCTTTCCCCTTTCTTTGGGCTTTCCTTGGGCTTTCTTTGTGCTTTCTTTCCCCTTTCTTTGGGCTGTCATTCCCCTTTCTTTGGGCTTTCTTTCCCCTTTTTTTGGGCTTTCTTTCTCCTTTCTTTAGGCTTTCTTTCCCCTTTCTTTGGGCTGTCATTCCCCTTTCTTTGGGCTTTCTTTCCCCTTTCTTTGGGCTTTCCTTGGGCTTTCTTTGGGCTTCCTTTGGGCTTTCTTTCCCTTTCTTTCCACTTTCTTTGGGCTTTCTTTGGGCTTTCTTGGGCTTACTTTCTCCTTTCTTTGGGCTTTCTTTCCCCTTTCTTTGGGCTTTCTTTCCCCTTTCTTTGGGCTTTCTTTCCCCTTTCTTTGGGCTGTCATTCCCCTTTCTTTGGGCTTTCTTTCCCCTTTCTTTGGGCTTTCCTTGGGCTTTCTTTGGGCTTTCTTTGGGCTTTCTTTCCCCTTTATTTCCACTTTCTTTGGGCTTTCTTTGGGCTTTCTTTGGGCTTTCTTTCCCCTCTCTTTCCCCTTTCTTTGGGCTTTCTTTCCCCTTTCTTTCCCCTTTCTTTGGGCTTTCTTTGGGCTTTCTTTGGGCTTTCTTTGCGCTTTCTTAGGGCTGTCATTCCCCTTTCTTTGGGCTTTCTTTCCCCTTTCTTTGGGCTTTCTTTGGGCTTTCTTTGGGCTTTCTTTGGGCTTTCTTTGGGCTTTATTTGGGCTTTCTTTGGGCTTTCTTTCCCATTTCTTTGGGCTTTCTTTCCCCTTTCTTTGGACTGTCATTCCCCTTTCTTTGGGCTTTCTTTCCCCTTTCTTTCCAATTTCTTTGGGCTTTCTTTGGGCTTTCTTTGGGCTTTCTTTCCCCTTTCTTTTGGCTTTCCTTGGGCTTTCTTTGGGCTTTTTTTGTGCTTTCTTTCCCCTTTCTTTCCATTTTCTTTGGGCTTTCTTTGGGCTTTCTTTGGGCTTTCTTTCCCCTTTCTTTGGGCTTTCTTTCCCCTTTCTTTGGGCTTTCTTTCCCCTTTCTTTGGGCTTTCTTTCCCCTTTCTTTGGGCTTTCTTTCCCCTTTCTTTGGGCTTTCTTTGAGCTTTCTTTCCCCTTCCTTTGGGCTTTCTTTCCCCTTTCTTTGGGCTTTCTTTGGGGTGTCTTTCCCCTTTCTTTGGGCTTTCTTTCCCCTTTCTTTGGACTTTCTTTCCCCTTTCTCTGGGCTTTCTTTCCCCTTTCTTTGGGCTTTCTTTCCCCTTTCTTTGGGCTTTCTTTCCCCTTTCTTTGGGCTTTCTTTCCCCTTTCTTTGGGCTTTCTTTGAGCTTTCTTTCCCCTTTCTTTGGGCTTTCTTTCCCCTTTCTTTGGGCTTTCTTTGGGCTGTCTTTCCCCTTTCTTTGGGCTTTCTTTCCCCTTTCTTTGGGCTTTCTTTCCCCTTTCTTTGGGCTTTCTTTCCCCTTTCTTTGGGCTTTCTTTGGGCTTTCTTTCCCCTTTCTTTCCCCTTTCTTTGGGCTTTCTCTGGGCTTTCTTTCCCCTTTCTTTGGGCTTTCTTTCCCCTTTCTTTGGGCTTTATTTCCCCTTTCTTTGGGCTTTCTTTCCCCTTTCCTTGGGCTTTCTTTCCCCTTTCTTTGGGCTTTCTTTCCCCTTTCTTTGGGGTTTCTTTGGGCTTTCTTTCCCCTTTCTTTGCGGTTTCTTTGGGATTTCTTTCCCCTTTCTTTGGGCTTTCTTTGGGCTTTCTTTCCCCTTTCTTTCCCCTTTCTTTTGGCTTTCTTTCCCCTTTCTTTTGGCTTTCTTTCCCCTTTCTTTCCCCTTTCTTTGGGCTTTCTTTCCCCTTTCTTTGGGCTTTCTTTCCCCTTTCTTTCCCCTTTCCTTGGGCTCTCTTTTTTGCTTTCTTTCCCCTTTCTTTGGGCTTTCTTTCCCCTTTCTTTCCCCTTTATTTGGGCTTTCTTTGGGCTTTCTTTGGGCTTTCTTTGGTCTTTCTTTCCCCTTTCTTTGGGCTTTCTTTCCCCTTTCTGTGAGCTTTCTTTGGGCTTTCTTTGGGATTTCTTTGGGCTTTCTTTCCCCTTTCTTTGGGCTTTCTTTCCCCTTTCTTTGGGCTTTCCTTGGGCTTTCTTTGTGCTTTCTTTGGGCTTTCTTTCCCCTTTCTTTCCGCTTTCTTTGGGCTTTCTTTGGGCTTTCTTTGGGCTTTCTTTCCCCTTTCTTTGGGCTTTCTTTCCCCTTTCTTTGGACTGTCATTCCCCTTTGTTTGGGCTTTCTTTCCCCTTTCTTTGGGCTTTCCTTGGGCTTTCTTTGGGCTTTCTTTCCCCTTTCTTTCCAATTTCTTTGGGCTTTCTTTGGGCTTTCTTTGGGCTTTCTTTGGGCTTTCTTTGGGCTTTCTTTCCCCTTTCTTTTGGCTTTCCTTGGGCTTTCTTTGGGCTTTTTTTGTGCTTTCTTTCCCCTTTCTTTCCATTTTCTTTGGGCTTTCTTTGGGCTTTCTTTGGGCTTTCTTTCCCCTTTCTTTGGGCTTTCTTTCCCCTTTCTTTGGGCTTTCTTTCCCCTTTCTTTGGGCTTTCTTTCCCCTTTCTTTGGGCTTTCTTTCCCCTTTCTTTGGGCTTTCTTTGAGCTTTCTTTCCCCTTCCTTTGGGCTTTCTTTCCCCTTTCTTTGGGCTTTCTTTGGGGTGTCTTTCCCCTTTCTTTGGGCTTTCTTTCCCCTTTCTTTGGACTTTCTTTCCCCTTTCTCTGGGCTTTCTTTCCCCTTTCTTTGGGCTTTCTTTCCTCTTTCTTTGGGCTTTCTTTCCCCTTTCTTTGGGCTTTCTTTCCACTTTCTTTGGGCTTTCTTTGAGCTTTCTTTCCCCTTTCTTTGGGCTTTCTTTCCCCTTTCTTTGGGCTTTCTTTGGGCTGTCTTTCCCCTTTCTTTGGGCTTCTTTCCCCTTTCTTTGGGCTTTCTTTCCCCTTTCTTTGGGCTTTCTTTCCCCTTTCTTTGGGCTTTCTTTCCCCTTTCTTTGGGCTTTCTTTGGGCTTTCTTTCCCCTTTCTTTCCCCTTTCTTTGGGCTTTCTCTGGGCTTTCTTTCCCCTTTCTTTGGGCTTTCTTTCCCCTTTCTTTGGGCTTTATTTCCCCTTTCTTTGGGCTTTCTTTCCCCTTTCTTTGGGGTTTCTTTGGGCTTTCTTTCCCTTTCTTTGCGGTTTCTTTGGGATTTCTTTCCCCTTTCTTTGGGCTTTCTTTGGGCTTTCTTTCCCCTTTCTTTCCCCTTTCTTTTGGCTTTCTTTCCCCTTTCTTTCCCCTTTCTTTGGGCTTTCTTTCCCCTTTCTTTGGGCTTTCTTTCCCCTTTCTTTGGGCTTTCTTTCCCCTTTCTTTCCCCTTTCCTTGGGCTCTCTTTTTTGCTTTCTTTCCCCTTTCTTTGGGCTTTCTTTCCCCTTTATTTGGGCTTTCTTTGGGCTTTCTTTGGGCTTTCTTTGGTCTTTCTTTCCCCTTTCTTTGGGCTTTCTTTCCCCTTTCTGTGAGCTTTCCTTGGGCTTTCTTTGGGATTTCTTTGGGCTTTCTTTCCCCTTTCTTTGGGCTTTCTTTCCCCTTTCTTTGGGCTTTCCTTGGGCTTTCTTTGTGCTTTCTTTGGGCTTTCTTTCCCCTTTCTTTCCGCTTTCTTTGGGCTTTCTTTGGGCTTTCTTTGGCTTTCTTTCCCCTTTCTTTGGGCTTTCTTTCCCCTTTTTTTGGGCTTTCTTTCCCCTTTCTTTGGGCTTTCTTTCCCCTTTCTTTGGGCTGTCATTCCCCTTTCTTTGGGCTTTCTTTCCCCTTTCTTTGGGCTTTCCTTGGGCTTTCTTTGGACTTCCTTTGGGCTTTCTTTCCCCTTTCTTTCCACTTTCTTTGGGCTTTCTTTGGGCTTTCTTTGGGCTTTCTTTCCCCTTTCTTTCCCCTTCTTTGGGCTTTCTTTCCCCTTTCTTTCCCCTTTCTTTGGGCTTTCTTTGGGCTTTCTTTGGGCTTTCTTTGGGCTGTCATTCCCCTTTCTTTGGGCTTTCTTTCCCCTTTCTTTGGGCTTTCTTTGGGCTTTCTTTGGGTTTTCTTTGGGCTTTCTTTGGGCTTTATTTGGGCTTTCTTTGGGCTTTCTTTCCCCTTTCTTTGGGCTTTCTTTCCCCTTTCTTTGGGCTTTCTTTGGGCTTTCTTTCCCCTTTCTTTTCACTTTCTTTGGGCTTTCTTTGGGCTTTCATGGGCTTACTTTCCCCTTTCTTTGGGCTTTCTTTCCCCTTTCTTTGGGCTTTCTTTCCCCTGTCTTTGGGCTGTCATTCCCCTTTCTTTGGGCTTTCTTTCCCCTTTCTTTGGGCTTTCCTTGGGCTTTCTATGGGCTTTCTTTGGGCTTTCTTTCCCCTTTCTTTCCACTTTCTTTGGGCTTTCTTTGGGCTTTCTTTGGGCTTTCTTTCCCCTTTCTTTCCCCTTTCTTTGGGCTTTCTTTCCCCTTTCTTTCCCCTTTCTTTGGGCTTTCTTTGGGCTTTCTTTGGGCTTTCTTTGCGCTTTCTTAGGGCTGTCATTCCCCTTTCTTTGGGCTTTCCTTCCCCTTTCTTTGGGCTTTCTTTGGGCTTTCTTTGGGCTTTCTTTGGGCTTTCTTTGGGCTTTCTTTGGGCTTTATTTGGGCTTTCTTTGGGCTTTCTTTGGGCTTTCTTTCCCCTTTCTTTGGGCTTTCTTTCCCCTTTCTTTGGTATTTCTTTGCACTTTCTTTCCCCTTTCTTTGGGCTTTCTTTGGGCTTTCTTTCCCCTTTCTTTGGGCTTTCTTTCCCCTTTCTTTCCCCTTTCTTTGGGCTTTCTTTCCCCTTTCTTTCCCCTTTCTTTGGGCTTTCTTTGGGCTTTCTGTGGGCTTTCTTTGCGCTTTCTTAGGGCTGTCATTCCCCTTTCTTTGGGCTTTCCTTCCCCTTTCTTTGGGCTTTCTTTGGGCTTTCTTTGGGCTTTCTTTGGGCTTTCTTTGGGCTTTCTTTGGGCTTTATATGGGCTTTCTTTGGGCTTTTTTTGGGCTTTCTTTCCCCTTTCTTTGGGCTTTCTTTCCCCTTTCTTTGGTATTTCTTTGCACTTTCTTTCCCCTTTCTTTGGGCTTTCTTTGGGCTTTCTTTCCCCTTTCTTTGGGCTTTCTTTCCCCTTTCTTTCCCCTTTCTTTGGGCTTTCTTTGGGCTTTCTTTCCCCTTTCTTTGGGCTGTCTTTGGGCTTTCTTTCCCCTTTCTTTGGGCTTTCTTTCCCCTTTCTTTGGGCTTTCTTTGGGCTTCCTTTCCACTTTCTTTGGGCTTTGTTTCCCCTTTCTTTGGGCTTTCTTTCCCCTTTCTTTGGGCTTTCTTTGGGCTTTCTTTCCGCTTTCTTTGGGCTTTCTTTGGGCTTTCTTTTCCTTTTCTTTGGGTTCTCTTTCCCCTTTCTTTGGGCTTTCTTTCCCCTTTCTTTGGGCTTTCTTTCCACTTTCTTTGGGCTTTCTATCCCCTTTCTTTGGGCTTTTTTTCCCCTTTCTTTGGGCTTTCTTTGGGCTTTCTCTCACCTTTCTTTGGGCTTTCTTTCCCCTTTCTTTGGGCTTTTTTTCCCCTTTCTTTGGGCTTTGTTTTCCCTTTCTCTGGGCTTTCTTTCCCCTTTCTTTGGGGCTTTCTTTCCCCTTTCTTTGGGCTTTCTTTGGGCTTTCTTTGGGCTTTCTTTGGGCTTTCTTCGGGATTTCTTTCCCCTTTGTTTGGGCTTTCTTTGGGCTTTCTTTGGGCTTTCTTTCCCCTTTCTTTGGGCTTTCTTTCCCCTTTCTTTCCCCTTTCTTTGGGCTTTCTTTGGGCTTTCTTTCCCCTTTCTTTGGGCTGTCTTTGGGCTTTCTTTCCCCTTTCTTTGGGCTTTCTTTCCCCTTTCTTTGGGCTTTCTTTGGGCTTCCTTTCCACTTTCTTTGGGCTTTGTTTCCCCTTTCTTTGGGCTTTCTTTCCCCTTTCTTTGGGCTTTCTTTGGGCTTTCTTTCCGCTTTCTTTGGGCTTTCTTTGGGCTTTCTTTTCCTTTTCTTTGGGTTCTCTTTCCCCTTTCTTTGGGCTTTCTTTCCCCTTTCTTTGGGCTTTCTTTCCACTTTCTTTGGGCTTTCTATCCCCTTTCTTTGGGCTTTCTTTCCCCTTTCTTTGGGCTTTCTTTCCCCTTTCTTTGGGCTTTCTTTCCCCTTTCTTTGGGCTTTCTTTCCCCTTTCTTTGGGCTTTCTTTCCCCTTTCTTTGGGCTTTCTTTGGGCTTTCTTTCCCCTTTCTTTCCCCTTTCTTTGGGCTTTCTCTGGGCTTTCTTTCCCCTTTCTTTGGGCTTTCTTTCCCCTTTCTTTGGGCTTTATTTCCCCTTTCTTTGGGCTTTCTTTCCCCTTTCCTTGGGCTTTCTTTCCCCTTTCTTTGGGCTTTCTTTCCCCTTTCTTTGGGGTTTCTTTGGGCTTTCTTTCCCCTTTCTTTCCCCTTTCTTTTGGCTTTCTTTCCCCTTTCTTTCCCCTTTCTTTGGGCTTTCTTTCCCCTTTCTTTGGGCTTTCTTTCCCCTTTCTTTGGGCTTTCTTTCCCCTTTCTTTCCCCTTTCCTTGGGCTCTCTTTTTTGCTTTCTTTCCCCTTTCTTTGGGCTTTCTTTCCCCTTTCTTTCCCCTTTATTTGGGCTTTCTTTGGGCTTTCTTTGGGCTTTCTTTGGTCTTTCTTTCCCCTTTCTTTGGGCTTTCTTTCCCCTTTCTGTGAGCTTTCCTTGGGCTTTCTTTGGGATTTCTTTGGGCTTTCTTTCCCCTTTCTTTGGGCTTTCTTTCCCCTTTCTTTGGGCTTTCCTTGGGCTTTCTTTGTGCTTTCTTTGGGCTTTCTTTCCCCTTTCTTTCCGCTTTCTTTGGGCTTTCTTTGGGCTTTCTTTGGGCTTTCTTTCCCCTTTCTTTGGGCTTTCTTTCCCCTTTTTTTGGGCTTTCTTTCCCCTTTCTTTGGGCTTTCTTTCCCCTTTCTTTGGGCTGTCATTCCCCTTTCTTTGGGCTTTCCTTGGGCTTTCTTTGGACTTCCTTTGGGCTTTCTTTCCCCTTTCTTTCCACTTTCTTTGGGCTTTCTTTGGGCTTTCTTTGGGCTTTCTTTCCCCTTTCTTTCCCCTTCTTTGGGCTTTCTTTCCCCTTTCTTTCCCCTTTCTTTGGGCTTTCTTTACCCTTTCTTTGGGCTTTCTTTGGGCTGTCATTCCCCTTTCTTTGGGCTTTCTTTCCCCTTTCTTTGGGCTTTCTTTGGGCTTTCTTTGGGTTTTCTTTGGGCTTTCTTTGGGCTTTATTTGGGCTTTCTTTGGGCTTTCTTTCCCCTTTCTCTGGGCTTTCTTTCCCCTTTCTTTGGGCTTTCTTTGGGCTTTCTTTCCCCTTTCTTTTCACTTTCTTTGGGCTTTCTTTGGGCTTTCATGGGCTTACTTTCCCCTTTCTTTGGGCTTTCTTTCCCCTTTCTTTGGGCTTTCTTTCCCCTTTCTTTGGGCTGTCATTCCCCTTTCTTTGGCCTTTCTTTCCCCTTTCTTTGGGCTTTCCTTGGGCTTTCTTTGGGCTTTCTTTGGGCTTTCTTTCCCCTTTCTTTCCACTTTCTTTGGGCTTTCTTTGGGCTTTCTTTGGGCTTTCTTTCCCCTTTCTTTCCCCTTTCTTTGGGCTTTCTTTCCCCTTTCTTTCCCCTTTCTTTGGGCTTTCTTTGGGCTTTCTTTGGGCTTTCTTTGCGCTTTCTTAGGGCTGTCATTCCCCTTTCTTTGGGCTTTCCTTCCCCTTTCTTTGGGCTTTCTTTGGGCTTTCTTTGGGCTTTCTTTGGGCTTTCTTTGGGCTTTCTTTGGGCTTTATTTGGGCTTTCTTTGGGCTTTCTTTGGGCTTTCTTTCCCCTTTCTTTGGGCTTTCTTTCCCCTTTCTTTGGTATTTCTTTGCACTTTCTTTCCCCTTTCTTTGGGCTTTCTTTGGTCTTTCTTTCCCCTTTCTTTGGGCTTTCTTTCCCCTTTCTTTCCCCTTTCTTTGGGCTTTCTTTCCCCTTTCTTTCCCCTTTCTTTGGGCTTTCTTTGGGCTTTCTGTGGGCTTTCTTTGCGCTTTCTTAGGGCTGTCATTCCCCTTTCTTTGGGCTTTCCTTCCCCTTTCTTTGGGCTTTCTTTGGGCTTTCTTTGGGCTTTCTTTGGGCTTTCTTTGGGCTTTCTTTGGGCTTTATTTGGGCTTTCTTTGGGCTTTTTTTTGGCTTTCTTTCCCCTTTCTTTGGGCTTTCTTTCCCCTTTCTTTGGTATTTCTTTGCACTTTCTTTCCCCTTTCTTTGGGCTTTCTTTGGGCTTTCTTTCCCCTTTCTTTGGGCTTTCTTTCCCCTTTCTTTCCCCTTTCTTTGGGCTTTCTTTGGGCTTTCTTTCCCCTTTCTTTGGGCTGTCTTTGGGCTTTCTTTCCCCTTTCTTTGGGCTTTCTTTCCCCTTTCTTTGGGCTTTCTTTGGGCTTCCTTTCCACTTTCTTTGGGCTTTGTTTCCCCTTTCTTTGGGCTTTCTTTCCCCTTTCTTTGGGCTTTCTTTGGGCTTTCTTTCCGCTTTCTTTGGGCTTTCTTTGGGCTTTCTTTTCCTTTTCTTTGGGTTCTCTTTCCCCTTTCTTTGGGCTTTCTTTCCCCTTTCTTTGGGCTTTCTTTCCACTTTCTTTGGGCTTTCTATCCCCTTTCTTTGGGCTTTCTTTCCCCTTTCTTTGGGCTTTCTTTGGGCTTTCTCTCACCTTTCTTTGGGCTTTCTTTCCCCTTTCTTTGGGCTTTTTTTCCCCTTTCTTTGGGCTTTGTTTTCCCTTTCTCTGGGCTTTCTTTCCCCATTCTTTGGGCTTTCTTTCCCCTTTCTTTGGGCTTTCTTTGGGCTTTCTTTGGGCTTTCTTTGGGCTATCTTCGGGATTTCTTTCCCCTTTGTTTGGGCTTTCTTTGGGCTTTCTTTGGGCTTTCTTTGGGCTTTCTTCGGGCTTTCTTTCCCCTTTCTTTGGGCTTTCTTTCCCCTTTCTTTGGTATTTCTTTGCACTTTCTTTCCCCTTTCTTTGGGCTTTCTTTGGGCTTTCTTTCCCCTTTCTTTGGGCTTTCTTTCCCCTTTCTTTCCCCTTTCTTTGGGCTTTCTTTGGGCTTTCTTTCCCCTTTCTTTGGGCTGTCTTTGGGCTTTCTTTCCCCTTTCTTTGGGCTTTCTTTCCCCTTTCTTTGGGCTTTCTTTGGGCTTCCTTTCCACTTTCTTTGGGCTTTGTTTCCCCTTTCTTTGGGCTTTCTTTCCCCTTTCTTTGGGCTTTCTTTGGGCTTTCTTTCCGCTTTCTTTGGGCTTTCTTTGGGCTTTCTTTTCCTTTTCTTTGGGTTCTCTTTCCCCTTTCTTTGGGCTTTCTTTCCCCTTTCTTTGGGCTTTCTTTCCACTTTCTTTGGGCTTTCTATCCCCTTTCTTTGGGCTTTCTTTCCCCTTTCTTTGGGCTTTCTTTGGGCTTTCTCTCACCTTTCTTTGGGCTTTCTTTCCCCTTTCTTTGGGCTTTTTTTCCCCTTTCTTTGGGCTTTGTTTTCCCTTTCTCTGGGCTTTCTTTCCCCTTTCTTTGGGCTTTCTTTCCCCTTTCTTTGGGCTTTCTTTGGGCTTTCTTTGGGCTTTCTTTGGGCTTTCTTCGGGATTTCTTTCCCCTTTGTTTGGGCTTTCTTTGGGCTTTCTTTGGGCTTTCTTTGGGCTTTCTTCGGGCTTTCTTTCCTCTTTCTTTGGGCTTTCTTTCCCCTTTCTCTGGGCTTTCTTTCCCCTTTCTTTGGGCTGTCTTTCCCCTTTCTTTGGGTGTTCTTTCCCCTTTCTTTGGGCTTTCTTTCCCTTTTCTTTGGGCTTTCCTTGGGCTTTCTTTGGGCTTTCTCTGGGCTTTCTTTCCCCTTTCTTTGGGCTTTCTTTCCCCTTTGTTTGGGCTTTCTTTGGGCTTTCTTTCCCCTTTCTTTGGGCTTTCTTTCCCCTTTCTTTGGGCTTTCTTTACCCTTTCTTTGGGCTTTCTTTCCCCTTTCTTTGGGCTTTCTTTCCCCTTTGTTTGGGCTTTCTTTGGGCTTTCTTTCCCCTTTCTTTTGGCTTTCTTTGGGCTTTCTTTCCCCTTTCTTTGGGCTTTCTTTCCCCTTTCTTTGGGCTTTCTTTCCCCTTTCTTTGGGCTTTCTTTTCCCTTTCTTTGGGCTCTCTTTCCCCTTTCTTTGGGCTTTCTTTGAGCTTTCTTTCCTTTTTCTTTGGGCTTTCTTTCCCCTTTCTTTGGGCTTTCTTTCCCCTTTCTTTGGGCTTTCTTTCCCCTTTCTTTGGGCTTTCATTCCCCTTTCTTTGGGCTTTCTTTCCCCTTTCTTTGGGCTTTCTTTGGGCTTTCTTTCCCCTTTCTTTGGGATTTCTTTGGGCTTTCTTTGGGCTTTCTTTCCCCTTTCTTTCCCCTTTCTTTCCCCTTTCTTTGGGCTTTCTTTCCCCTTTCTTTCCCATTTCTTTGGGCTTTGTTTCCCCTTTCTTTGGGCTTTCTTTCCCCTTTCTTTGGGCTTTCTTTGGGCTTTCTTTTCCATTTCTTTGGGCTTTCTTTGGGCTTTCTTTGGGCTTTCTTTGGGCTTTCTTTCCCCTTTCTTTGGGCTTTCTTTCCCCTTTCTTTGGGCTTTCCTTGGGCTTTCTTTGGGCTTTCTTTGGGCTTTCTTTCCACTTTCTGTGGGCTTTCTTTGGGCTTTCTTTGGGCTTTCTTTTGGCTTTCTTTCCCCTTTCTTTGGGCTGTCATTCCCCTTTCTTTGGGCTTTCTTTCCCCTTTCTTTGGGCTTTCTTTCCCTTTTCTTTGGGCTTTCTTTGGGCTTTCTTTGGCCTTTCTCTGGGCTTTCTTTCCCCTTTCTTTGGGCTTTCTTTCCCGTTTCTTTGGGCGTTCTTTCCCCTTTCTTTGGGCTTTCTTTCCCCTTTCTTTGGGCTTTCTTTGAGCTTTCTTTCCCCTTTCTTTGGGCTTTCTTTCCCCTTTCTTTGGGCTTCCTTTCCCCTTTCTTTGGGCCTTCTTTCCCCTTTCTTTGGGCTTTCTTTCCCCTTTCTGTGGGCTTTCTTTGGGCTTTCTTTCCCCTTTCTTTGGGCTTTCTTTGGGCTTTCTTTCCCCTTTCTTTCCCCGTTCTTTGGGCTTTCTTTGGGCTTTCTTCCCCCTTTCTTTGGGCTTTCTTTCCCCTTTCTTTGGGCTTTCTTTCCCCTTTCTTTGGGCTTTCTTTCCCCTTTCTTTGGGCTTTCTTTCCCCTTTCTTTGGGGTTTCTTTGGGCTTTCTTTCCCCTTTCTTTGGGATTTCCTTGGGCTTTCTTTGGGCTTTCTTTCCCCTTTCTTTCTCCTTTCTTTGGGCTTTCTTTGGGCTTTCTTTGGGCTTTCTTTCCCCTTTCTTTGGGCTTTCTTTCCCCTTTCTTTGGGCTTTCTTTCCCCTTTCTTTGGGCTTTCTTTGGGCTTTCTTTCCACTTTCTTTGTGCTTTCTTTCCCCTTTCTTTCCCCTTTCTTTGGGCTTTCTTTGGGCTTCCGTTCCCCTTTCTTTGGGCTTTCTTTGGGCTTTCTTTCCACTTTCTTTGGGCTTTCTTTCCCCTTTCTTTCCCCTTTCTTTGGGCTTTCTTTGGGCTTTCTTTGGGCTTTCTTTGGACTTTCTTTGGGCTTTCTTTCCCCTTTCTTTGGGCTTTCTTTCCCCTTTCTGTGGGCTTTCTTTGGACTTTCTTTGGGCTTTCTTTGGGCTTTCTTTCCCCTTTCTTTGGGATTTCTTTCCCCTTTCTTTCCCCTTTCTTTGGGCTCTCTTTGGGCTTTCTTTCCCCTTTCTTTGGGCTTTCTTTCCCCTTTCTTTCCCCTTTATTTGGGCTTTCTTTGGGCTTTCTTTGGGCTTTCTTTGGGCTTTCTTTCCCCTTTCTGTGAGCTTTCTTTGGGCTTTCTTTGGGCTTTCTTTTGGCTTTTTTCCCCTTTCTTTCCACTTTCTTTGGGCTTTCTTTGGGCTTTCTTGGGCTTTCTCTCCCCTTTCTTTGGGCTTTCTTTCCCCTTTCTTTGGGCTTTCTTTCCCCTTTCTTTGGGCTGTCATTCCCCTTTCTTTGGGCTTTCTTTCCCCTTTCTTTGGGCTTTCCTTGGGCTTTCTTTGGGCTTTCTTTGGGCTTTCTTTCCCCTTTCTCTCCACTTTCTTTGGGCTTTCTTTGGGCTTTCTTTCCCCTTTCTTTGGCTTTCTTTCCCCTTTCTTTGGGCTTTCTTTCCCCTTTCTTTGGGCTTTCTTTGGGCTTTCTTTCCACTTTCTTTGTACTTTCTTTCCCCTTTCTTTCCCCTTTCTTTGGGCTTTCTTTGGGCTTTCTTTCCCCTTTCTTTGGGCTTTCTTTGGGCTTTCTTTCCACTTTCTTTGGGCTTTCTTTCCCCTTTCTTTCCCCTTTCTTTGGGCTTTCTTTGGGCTTTCTTTGGGCTTTCTTTGGACTTTCTTTGGGCTTTCTTTGGGCTTTCTTTCCCCTTTCTTTGGGCTTTCTTTCCCCTTTCTGTGGGCTTTCTTTGGACTTTCTTTGGGCTTTCTTTGGGCTTTCTTTCCCCTTTCTTTGGCATTTCTTTGGGCTTTCTTTCCCCTTTCTTTGGGCTTTCTTTCCCCTTTCTTTCCCCTTTATTTGGGCTTTCTTTGGGCTTTCTTTGGGCTTTCTTTGGGCTTTCTTTCCCTTTCTTTGGGCTTTCTTTCCCCTTTCTGTGAGCTATCTTTGGGCTTTCTTTGGGATTTCTTTGGGCTTTCTTTCCCCTTTCTTTGGGCTTCTTTCCCCTTCCTTTGGGCTTTCCTTGGGCTTTCTTTGGGCTTTCTTTTGGCTTTTTTCCCCTTTCTTTCCACTTTCTTTGGGCTTTCTTTGGGCTTTCTTGGGCTTTCTTTCCCCTTTCTTTGGGCTTTCTTTCCCCTTTCTTTGGGCTTTCTTTCCCCTTTCTTTGGGCTTTCTTTACCCTTTCTTTGGGCTGTCATTCCCCTTTCTTTGGGCTTTCTTTCCCCTTTCTTTGGGCTTTCCTTGGGCTTTCTTTGGGCTTTCTTTTGGCTTTCTTTCCCCTTTCTCTCCACTTTCTTTGGGCTTTCTTTGGGCTTTCTTTCCCCTTTCTTTGGGCTTTCTTTCCCCTTTCTTTCCCAATTCTTTGGGCTTTCTTTGGGCTTTCTTTCCCCTTTCTTTGGGCTGTCATTCCCCTTTCTTTGGGCTTTCTTTCCCCTTCCTTTGGGCTTTCTTTGGCTTTCTTTGGGCTTTCTTTGGGCTTTCATTGGGCTTTATTTGGGCTTTCTTTGGGCTTTCTTTCCCCTTTCTTTGGGCTTTCTTTCCCCTTTCTTTGGGCTTTCTTTGGGCTTTGTTTCGCCTTTCTTTCCACTTTCTTTGGGCTTTCTTTGGGCTTTCTTGGGCTTTCTTTCGCTTTCTTTGGGTTTTCTTTCCCCTTTCTTTGGGCTTTCTTTCCCCTTTCTTTGGGCTTTCTTTCCCCTTTCTTTGGGCTGTCATTCCCCTTTCTTTGGGCTTTCTTTCCCCTTTCTTTGGGCTTTCCTTGGGCTTTCTTTGGGCTTTCTTTCCCCTTTCTTTCCACTTTCTTTGGGCTTTCTTTGGGCTTTCTTTGGGCTTTCTTTCCCCTTTCTTTCCCCTTTCTTTGGGCTTTCTTTCCCCTTTCTTTCCCCTTTCTTTGGGCTTTATTTGGGCTTTCTTTGGGCTTTCTTTGGGGTTTCTTTGGGCTTTCTTTCCCCTTTCTTTGGGCTTTCTTTCCCCTTTCTGTGGGCTTTCTCTGGGCTTTCTTTGGGCTTTCTTTGGGCTTTCTTTCCCCTTTCTTTGGCGTTTCTTTCCCCTTTCTTTGGGCTTTCCTTGGGCTTTCCTTGGCTTTCTTTGGGTTTTCTTTCCCCTTTCTTTCCACTTTCTTTGGGCTTTCTTTGGGCTTTCTTTCCCCTTTCTTTGGGCTTTCTTTCCCCTTTCTTTGGGCTTTCTTTCCCCTTTCTTTGGGCTGTCATTCCCCTTTCTTTGGGCTTTCTTTCCCCTTTCTTTGGGCTTTCTTTCCCTTTTCTTTGGGCTTTCTTTGGGCTTTCTTTGGGCTTTCTCTGGGCTTTCTTTCCCCTTTCTTTGGGCTTTCTTTCCACTTTCTTTGGGCTTTCTTTCCCCTTTCTTTGGGCTTTCTTTCCCCTTTCTTTGGGCTTTCTTTCCCCTTTCTTTGGGCTTTCTTTGGGCTGTCTTTCCCCTTTCTTTGGGCTTTCTTTCCCCTTTTTTGGGCTTTCTTTCCCCTTTCTTTGGGCCTTCTTTCCCCTTTCTGTGGCTTTCTTTGCGCTTTATTTCCCCTTTCTTTGGGCTTTCTTTGGGCTTTCCTCCCCCTTTCTTTGGGCTTTCTTTCCCCTTTCATTGGGCTTTATTTCCCCTTTCTTTGGGCTTTCTTTGGGCTTTCTTTCCCCTTTCTTTGGGGTTTCTTTGGGCTTTCTTTCCCCTTTCTTTGGGCTTTCTTTGGGCTTTCTTTCCCCTTTCTTTCCCCTTTCTTTTGGCTTTCTTTCCCCTTTCTTTGGGCTTTCTTTCCCCTTTCTTTGGGCTTTCTTTACCCTTTCTTTGGGCTTTCTTTACCCTTTCTTTGGGCTTTCTTTGGGCTTTCTTTCCCCTTTCTTTGTGCTTTCTTTCCCCTTTCTTTCCCGTTTCTTTGGGCTTTCTTTGGGCTTTCTTTCCCCTTTCTTTGGGCTTTCTTTGGGCTTTCTCTCCACTTTCTTTGGGCTTTCTTTCCCCTTTCTTTCCCCTTTCTTTGGGCTTTCTTTGGGCTTTCTTTGGGCTTTCTTTGGGCTTTCTTTCCCCTTTCTTTGGGCTTTCTTTCCCCTTTCTGTGGGCTTTCTTTGGACTTTCTTTGGGCTTTCTTTGGGCTTTCTTTCCCCTTTCTCTGGGCTTTCTTTCCCCTTTCTTTTTTCTTTCCTTGGGCTTTCTTTGGGCTTTCTTTGTGCTTTCTTTCCCCTTTTTTTCCATTTTCTTTGGGCTTTCTTTGGGCTTTCTTTGGGCTTTCTTTCCCCTTTCTTTGGGCTTTCTTTCCCTTTTCTTTGGGCTTTCTTTCCCCGTTCTTTGGGCTTTCTTTCCCCTTTCTTTGGCTTTCTTTCCCCTTTCTTTGGGCTGTCATTCCCCTTTCTTTGGGCTTTCTTTCCCCTTTCTTTGGGCTTTCCTTGGGCTTTCTTTGGGCTTTCTTTCCCCTTTCTTTCCACTTTCTTTGGGCTTTCTTTGGGCTTTCTTTGGGCTTTCTTTCCCCTTTCTTTGGGCTTTCTTTCCCCTTTCTTTGGGCTTTCTTTCCCATTTCTTTGGGCTTTCTTTCCCCTTTCTTTGGGCTTTCTTTCCCCTTTCTTTGGGCTGTCATTCCCCTTTCTTTGGGCTTTCTTTCCCCTTTCTTTGGGCTTTCCTTGGGCTTTCTTTGGGCTTTCTTTCCCCTTTCTTTCCACTTTCTTTGGGCTTTCTTTGGGCTTTCTTTGGGCTTTCTTTCCCCTTTCCTTGGGTTTTCTTTCCCCTTTCTTTGGGCTTTATTTCCCCTTTCTTTGGGCTTTCTTTCCCCATTCTTTGGGCTGTCATTCCCCTTTATTTGGGCTTTCTTTCCCATTTCTTTGGGCTTTCTTTCCCCTTTCTTTGGGCTTTCTTTGGGCTTTCTTTCCCCTTTCTTTGGGCTGTCATTCCCCTTTCTTTGGGCTTTCTTTCCACTTTCTTGGGCTTTCTTTCCCCTTTCTTTGGGCTTTCTTTGGGCTTTCTTTGGTCTTTCTTTGGGCTTTCTTTGGGCTTTCTTTGGGCTTTGTTTCCCCTTTCTTTGGGCTTTCTTTCCCCTTTCTGTGGGCTTTCTTTGGGCTTTTTTTGGGCTTTCTTTGGGCTTTCTTTCCCCTTTCCTTGGGTTTTCTTTCCCCTTTCTTTGGGCTTTCCTTGGGCTTTCTTTGGGCTTTCTTTGGGTTTTTTTTCCCCTTTCTTTCCACTTTCTTTGGGCTGTTATTCCACTTTCTTTGGGCTTTCTTTCCCCTTTCTTTGGGCTTTCTTTCCCTTTTCTTTGGGCTTTCTTTGGGCTTTCTTTGGGCTTTCTCTGGGCTTTCTTTCCCCTTTCTTTGGGCTTTCTTTCCCCTTTCTTTGGGATTTCCTTGGGCTTTCTTTGGGCTTTCTTTCCCCTTTCTTTCCCCTTTCTTTGGGCTTTCTTTGGGCTTTCTTTGGGCTTTCTTTCCCCTTTCTTTGGGCTTTCTTTCCCCTTTCTTTGGGCTTTCTTTCCCCTTTCTTTGGGCTTTCTTTGGGCTTTCTTTCCACTTTCTTTGTGCTTTCTTTCCCCTTTCTTTCCCCTTTCTTTGGGCTTTCTTTGGGCTTCCGTTCCCCTTTCTTTGGGCTTTCTTTGGGCTTTCTTTCCACTTTCTTTGGGCTTTCTTTCCCCTTTCTTTCCACTTTCTTTGGGCTTTCTTTGGGCTTTCTTTGGGCTTTCTTTGGACTTTCTTTGGGCTTTCTTTCCCCTTTCTTTGGGCTTTCTTTCCCCTTTCTGTGGGCTTTCTTTGGACTTTCTTTGGGCTTTCTTTGGGCTTTCTTTCCCCTTTCTTTGGGATTTCTTTCCCCTTTCTTTCCCCTTTCTTTGGGCTCTCTTTGGGCTTTCTTTCCCCTTTCTTTGGGCTTTCTTTCCCCTTTCTTTCCCCTTTATTTGGGCTTTCTTTGGGCTTTCTTTGGGCTTTCTTTGGGCTTTCTTTCCCCTTTCTGTGAGCTTTCTTTGGGCTTTCTTTGGGCTTTCTTTTGGCTTTTTTCCCCTTTCTTTCCACTTTCTTTGGGCTTTCTTTGGGCTTTCTTGGGCTTTCTCTCCCCTTTCTTTGGGCTTTCTTTCCCCTTTCTTTGGGCTTTCTTTCCCCTTTCTTTGGGCTTTCTTTCCCCTTTCTTTGGGCTGTCATTCCCCTTTCTTTGGGCTTTCTTTCCCCTTTCTTTGGGCTTTCCTTGGGCTTTCTTTGGGCTTTCTTTGGGCTTTCTTTCCCCTTTCTCTCCACTTTCTTTGGGCTTTCTTTGGGCTTTCTTTCCCCTTTCTTTGGGCTTTCTTTCCCCTTTCTTTGGGCTTTCTTTCCCCTTTCTTTGGGCTTTCTTTGGGCTTTCTTTCCACTTTCTTTGTACTTTCTTTCCCCTTTCTTTCCCCTTTCTTTGGGCTTTCTTTGGGCTTTCTTTCCCCTTTCTTTGGGCTTTCTTTGGGCTTTCTTTCCACTTTCTTTGGGCTTTCTTTCCCCTTTCTTTCCCCTTTCTTTGGGCTTTCTTTGGGCTTTCTTTGGGCTTTCTTTGGACTTTCTTTGGGCTTTCTTTGGGCTTTCTTTCCCCTTTCTTTGGGCTTTCTTTCCCCTTTCTGTGAGCTATCTTTGGGCTTTCTTTGGGATTTCTTTGGGCTTTCTTTCCCCTTTCTTTGGGCTTCTTTCCCCTTCCTTTGGGCTTTCCTTGGGCTTTCTTTGGGCTTTCTTTTGGCTTTTTTCCCCTTTCTTTCCACTTTCTTTGGGCTTTCTTTGGGCTTTCTTGGGCTTTCTTTCCCCTTTCTTTGGGCTTTCTTTCCCCTTTCTTTGGGCTTTCTTTCCCCTTTCTTTGGGCTTTCTTTCCCCTTTCTTTGGGCTGTCATTCCCCTTTCTTTGGGCTTTCTTTCCCCTTTCTTTGGGCTTTCCTTGGGCTTTCTTTGGGCTTTCTTTTGGCTTTCTTTCCCCTTTCTCTCCACTTTCTTTGGGCTTTCTTTGGGCTTTCTTTCCCCTTTCTTTGGGCTTTCTTTCCCCTTTCTTTCCCAATTCTTTGGGCTTTCTTTGGGCTTTCTTTCCCCTTTCTTTGGGCTGTCATTCCCCTTTCTTTGGGCTTTCTTTCCCCTTCCTTTGGGCTTTCTTTGGGCTTTCTTTGGGCTTTCTTTGGGCTTTCATTGGGCTTTATTTGGGCTTTCTTTGGGCTTTCTTTCCCCTTTCTTTGGGCTTTCTTTCCCCTTTCTTTGGGCTTTCTTTGGGCTTTCTTTCGCCTTTCTTTCCACTTTCTTTGGGCTTTCTTTGGGCTTTCTTGGGCTTTCTTTCGCTTTCTTTGGGTTTTCTTTCCCCTTTCTTTGGGCTTTCTTTCCCCTTTCTTTGGGCTTTCTTTCCCCTTTCTTTGGGCTGTCATTCCCCTTTCTTTGGGCTTTCTTTCCCCTTTCTTTGGGCTTTCCTTGGGCTTTCTTTGGGCTTTCTTTGGGCTTTCTTTCCCCTTTCTTTCCACTTTCTTTGGGCTTTCTTTGGGCTTTCTTTGGGCTTTCTTTCCCCTTTCTTTCCCCTTTCTTTGGGCTTTCTTTCCCCTTTCTTTCCCCTTTCTTTGGGCTTTATTTGGGCTTTCTTTGGGCTTTCTTTGGGGTTTCTTTGGGCTTTCTTTCCCCATTCTTTGGGCTTTCTTTCCCCTTTCTGTGGGCTTTCTCTGGGCTTTCTTTGGGCTTTCTTTGGGCTTTCTTTCCCCTTTCTTTGGCGTTTCTTTCCCCTTTCTTTGGGCTTTCCTTGGGCTTTCCTTGGGCTTTCTTTGGGTTTTCTTTCCCCTTTCTTTCCACTTTCTTTGGGCTTTCTTTGGGCTTTCTTTCCCCTTTCTTTGGGCTTTCTTTCCCCTTTCTTTGGGCTTTCTTTCCCCTTTCTTTGGGCTGTCATTCCCCTTTCTTTGGGCTTTCTTTCCCCTTTCTTTGGGATTTCTTTCCCTTTTCTTTGGGCTTTCTTTGGGCTTTCTTTGGGCTTTCTCTGGGCTTTCTTTCCCCTTTCTTTGGGCTTTCTTTCCCCTTTCTTTGGGCTTTCTTTCCCCTTTCTTTGGGCTTTCTTTCCCCTTTCTTTGGGCTTTCTTTGAGCTTTCTTGCCCCTTTCTTTGGGCTTTCTTTCCCCTTTCTTTGGGCTTTCTTTGGGCTTTCTTTCCCCTTTCTTTGGGCTTTCTTTCCCCTTTCTTTGGGCTTTCTTTCCCCTTTCTTTGGGCTTTCTTTCCCCTTTCTTTGGGCCTTCTTTCCCCTTTCTGTGGCTTTCTTTGCGCTTTATTTCCCCTTTCTTTGGGCTTTCTTTGGGCTTTCCTCCCCCTTTCTTTGGGCTTTCTTTCCCCTTTCATTTGGCTTTATTTCCCCTTTCTTTGGGCTTTCTTTGGGCTTTCTTTCCCCTTTCTTTGGGGTTTCTTTGTGCTTTCTTTCCCCTTTCTTTGGGCTTTCTTTGGGCTTTCTTTCCCCTTTCTTTCCCCTTTCTTTTGGCTTTCTTTCCCCTTTCTTTGGGCTTTCTTTCCCCTTTCTTTGGGCTTTCTTTACCCTTTCTTTGGGCTTTCTTTACCCTTTCTTTGGGCTTTCTTTGGGCTTTCTTTCCCCTTTCTTTGTGCTTTCTTTCCCCTTTCTTTCCCGTTTCTTTGGGCTTTCTTTGGGCTTTCTTTCCCCTTTCTTTGGGCTTTCTTTGGGCTTTCTCTCCACTTTCTTTGGGCTTTCTTTCCCCTTTCTTTCCCCTTTCTTTGGGCTTTCTTTGGGCTTTCTTTGGGCTTTCTTTGGGCTTTCTTTCCCCTTTCTTTGGGCTTTCTTTCCCCTTTCTGTGGGCTTTCTTTGGACTTTCTTTGGGCTTTCTTTGGGCTTTCTTTCCCCTTTCTTTGGGCTTTCTTTCCCCTTTCTTTTGGCTTTCCTTGGGCTTTCTTTGGGCTTTCTTTGTGCTTTCTTTCCCCTTTTTTTCCATTTTCTTTGGGCTTTCTTTGGGCTTTCTTTGGGCTTTCTTTCCCCTTTCTTTGGGCTTTCTTTCCCTTTTCTTTGGGCTTTCTTTCCCCGTTCTTTGGGCTTTCTTTCCCCTTTCTTTGGCTTTCTTTCCCCTTTCTTTGGGCTGTCATTCCCCTTTCTTTGGGCTTTCTTTCCCCTTTCTTTGGCATTTCTTTGGGCTTTCTTTCCCCTTTCTTTGGGCTTTCTTTCCCCTTTCTTTCCCCTTTATTTGGGCTTTCTTTGGGCTTTCTTTGGGCTTTCTTTGGGCTTTCTTTCCCCTTTCTTTGGGCTTTCTTTCCCCTTTCTGTGAGCTATCTTTGGGCTTTCTTTGGGATTTCTTTGGGCTTTCTTTCCCCTTTCTTTGGGCTTCTTTCCCCTTCCTTTGGGCTTTCCTTGGGCTTTCTTTGGGCTTTCTTTTGGCTTTTTTCCCCTTTCTTTCCACTTTCTTTGGGCTTTCTTTGGGCTTTCTTGGGCTTTCTTTCCCCTTTCTTTGGGCTTTCTTTCCCCTTTCTTTGGGCTTTCTTTCCCCTTTCTTTGGGCTTTCTTTCCCCTTTCTTTGGGCTGTCATTCCCCTTTCTTTGGGCTTTCTTTCCCCTTTCTTTGGGCTTTCCTTGGGCTTTCTTTGGGCTTTCTTTTGGCTTTCTTTCCCCTTTCTCTCCACTTTCTTTGGGCTTTCTTTGGGATTTCTTTCCCCTTTCTTTGGGCTTTCTTTCCCCTTTCTTTCCCAATTCTTTGGGCTTTCTTTGGGCTTTCTTTCCCCTTTCTTTGGGCTGTCATTCCCCTTTCTTTGGGCTTTCTTTCCCCTTCCTTTGGGCTTTCTTTGGGCTTTCTTTGGGCTTTCTTTGGGCTTTCATTGGGCTTTATTTGGGCTTTCTTTGGGCTTTCTTTCCCCTTTCTTTGGGCTTTCTTTCCCCTTTCTTTGGGCTTTCTTTGGGCTTTCTTTCGCCTTTCTTTCCACTTTCTTTGGGCTTTCTTTGGGCTTTCTTGGGCTTTCCTTCGCTTTCCTTGGGTTTTCTTTCCCCTTTCTTTGGGCTTTCTTTCCCCTTTCTTTGGGCTTTCTTTCCCCTTTCTTTGGGCTGTCATTCCCCTTTCTTTGGGCTTTCTTTCCCCTTTCTTTGGGCTTTCCTTGGGCTTTCTTTGGGCTTTCTTTGGGCTTTCTTTCCCCTTTCTTTCCACTTTCTTTGGGCTTTCTTTGGGCTTTCTTTGGGCTTTCTTTCCCCTTTCTTTCCCCTTTCTTTGGGCTTTCTTTCCCCTTTCTTTCCCCTTTCTTTGGGCTTTATTTGGGCTTTCTTTGGGCTTTCTTTGGGGTTTCTTTGGGCTTTCTTTCCCCATTCTTTGGGCTTTCTTTCCCCTTTCTGTGGGCTTTCTCTGGGCTTTCTTTGGGCTTTCTTTGGGCTTTCTTTCCCCTTTCTTTGGCGTTTCTTTCCCCTTTCTTTGGGCTTTCCTTGGGCTTTCCTTGGGCTTTCTTTGGGTTTTCTTTCCCCTTTCTTTCCACTTTCTTTGGGCTTTCTTTGGGCTTTCTTTCCCCTTTCTTTGGGCTTTCTTTCCCCTTTCTTTGGGCTTTCTTTCCCCTTTCTTTGGGCTGTCATTCCCCTTTCTTTGGGCTTTCTTTCCCCTTTCTTTGGGCTTTCTTTCCCTTTTCTTTGGGCTTTCTTTGGGCTTTCTTTGGGCTTTCTCTGGGCTTTCTTTCCCCTTTCTTTGGGCTTTCTTTCCCCTTTCTTTGGGCTTTCTTTCCCCTTTCTTTGGGCTTTCTTTCCCCTTTCTTTGGGCTTTCTTTGAGCTTTCTTTCCCCTTTCTTTGGGCTTTCTTTCCCCTTTCTTTGGGCTTTCTTTGGGCTGTCTTTCCCCTTTCTTTGGGCTTTCTTTCCCCTTTCTTTGGGCTTTCTTTCCCCTTTCTTTGGGCCTTCTTTCCCCTTTCTGTGGCTTTCTTTGCGCTTTATTTCCCCTTTCTTTGGGCTTTCTTTGGGCTTTCCTCCCCCTTTCTTTGGGCTTTCTTTCCCCTTTCATTTGGCTTTATTTCCCCTTTCTTTGGGCTTTCTTTGGGCTTTCTTTCCCCTTTCTTTGGGGTTTCTTTGTGCTTTCTTTCCCCTTTCTTTGGGCTTTCTTTGGGCTTTCTTTCCCCTTTCTTTCCCCTTTCTTTTGGCTTTCTTTCCCCTTTCTTTGGGCTTTCTTTCCCCTTTCTTTGGGCTTTCTTTACCCTTTCTTTGGGCTTTCTTTACCCTTTCTTTGGGCTTTCTTTGGGCTTTCTTTCCCCTTTCTTTGTGCTTTCTTTCCCCTTTCTTTCCCGTTTCTTTGGGCTTTCTTTGGGCTTTCTTTCCCCTTTCTTTGGGCTTTCTTTGGGCTTTCTCTCCACTTTCTTTGGGCTTTCTTTCCCCTTTCTTTCCCCTTTCTTTGGGCTTTCTTTGGGCTTTCTTTGGGCTTTCTTTGGGCTTTCTTTCCCCTTTCTTTGGGCTTTCTTTCCCCTTTCTGTGGGCTTTCTTTGGACTTTCTTTGGGCTTTCTTTGGGCTTTCTTTCCCCTTTCTTTGGGCTTTCTTTCCCCTTTCTTTTGGCTTTCCTTGGGCTTTCTTTGGGCTTTCTTTGTGCTTTCTTTCCCCTTTTTTTCCATTTTCTTTGGGCTTTCTTTGGGCTTTCTTTGGGCTTTCTTTCCCCTTTCTTTGGGCTTTCTTTCCCTTTTCTTTGGGCTTTCTTTCCCCGTTCTTTGGGCTTTCTTTCCCCTTTCTTTGGCTTTCTTTCCCCTTTCTTTGGGCTGTCATTCCCCTTTCTTTGGGCTTTCTTTCCCCTTTCTTTGGGCTTTCCTTGGGCTTTCTTTGGGCTTTCTTTCCCCTTTCTTTCCACTTTCTTTGGGCTTTCTTTGGGCTTTCTTTGGGCTTTCTTTCCCCTTTCTTTGGGCTTTCTTTCCCCTTTCTTTGGGCTTTCTTTCCCATTTCTTTGGGCTTTCTTTCCCCTTTCTTTGGGCTTTCTTTCCCCTTTCTTTGGGCTGTCATTCCCCTTTCTTTGGGCTTTCTTTCCCCTTTCTTTGGGCTTTCCTTGGGCTTTCTTTGGGCTTTCTTTCCCCTTTCTTTCCACTTTCTTTGGGCTTTCTTTGGGCTTTCTTTGGGCTTTCTTTCCCCTTTCCTTGGGTTTTCTTTCCCCTTTCTTTGGGCTTTATTTCCCCTTTCTTTGGGCTTTCTTTCCCCTTTCTTTGGGCTGTCATTCCCCTTTATTTGGGCTTTCTTTCCCATTTCTTTGGGCTTTCTTTCCCCTTTCTTTGGGCTTTCTTTGGGCTTTCTTTCCCCTTTCTTTGGGCTGTCATTCCCCTTTCTTTGGGCTTTCTTTCCACTTTCTTGGGCTTTCTTTCCCCTTTCTTTGGGATTTCTTTGGGCTTTCTTTGGTCTTTCTTTGGGCTTTCTTTGGGCTTTCTTTGGGCTTTGTTTCCCCTTTCTTTGGGCTTTCTTTCCCCTTTCTGTGGGCTTTCTTTGGGCTTTTTTTGGGCTTTCTTTGAGCTTTCTTTCCCCTTTCTTTGGGCTTTCTTTCCCCTTTCTTTGGGCTTTCTTTGGGCTGTCTTTCCCCTTTCTTTGGGCTTTCTTTCCCCTTTCTTTGGGCTTTCTTTCCCCTTTCTTTGGGCTTTCTTTCCCCTTTCTGTGGGCTTTCTTTGCGCTTTCTTTCCCCTTTCTTTGGGCTTTCTTTGGGCTTTCCTCCCCCTTTCTTTGGGCTTTCTTTCCCCTTTCTTTGGGCTTTATTTCCCCTTTCTTTGGGCTTTCTTTGGGCTTTCTTTCCCCTTTCTTTGGGGTTTCTTTCCCCTTTCTTTCCCTTTTCTTTGGGCTTTCTTTCCCCTTTCTTTCCCCTTTCTTTGGGCTTTCTTTCCCCTTTCTTTGGGCTTTCTTTGGGCTTTCTTTGGGCTTTCTTTGGGCTTTCTGTCCCCTTTCTTTCCCCTTTCTTTGGGCTTTCTTTGGGCTTTCTTCCCCCTTTCTTTGGGCTTTCTTTCCCCTTTCTTTGGGCTTTATTTCCCAATTTTTGGGATTTCTTTCCCCTTTCCTTGGGCTTTCTTTCACCTTTCTTTGGGCTTTCTTTCCCTTTTCTTTGGGCTTTCTTTGGGCTTTCTTTGGGCTTTCTTCGGGCTTTCTCTGGGCTTTCTTTCCCCTTTCTTTGGGCTTTCTTTCCCCTTTCTTTGGGCTTTCTTTCCCCTTTCTTTGGGCTTTCTTTCCCCTTTCTTTCCCCTTTCTTTGGGCTTTCTTTCCCCTTTCTTTGGGCTTTCTTTACCCTTTCTTTGGGCTGTCATTACCCTTTCTTTGGGCTTTATTTCCCCTTTCTTTGGGCTTTCCTTGGGCTTTCTTTGGGCTTTCTTTCCCCTTTCTTTCCACTTTCTTTGGGCTTTCTTTGGGCTTTCTTTGGGCTTTCTTTCCCCTTTCTTTGGGCTTTCTTTCCCCTTTCTTTGGGCTTTCTTTCCCCTTTCTTTGGGCTTTCTTTCCCCTTTCTTTGGGCTTTCTTTCCCCTTTCTTTGGGCTGTCATTCCCCTTTCTTTGGGCTTTCTTTCCCCTTTCTTTGGGCTTTCTTTCCCCTTTCTTTGACATTTCTTTGGGCTTTCTTTGGGCTTTCTTTGGGATTTCTTTGGGCTTTCTGTGGGCTTTCTTTGGGCTTTCTTTGGGCTTTCTTTGGGCTTTCTTTCCCCTTTCTTTCCACTTTCTTTGGGCTTTCTTTGGGATTTCTTTGGGCTTTCTTTCCCCTTTCTTTGGGCGTTCTTTGGGCTTTCTTTCCCCTTTCTTTGGGCTTTCTTTGGGCTTTCTTTCCCCTTTCTTTGGGCTTTCTTTCCCCTTTCTTTGGGCTTCCTTTCCCCTTTCTTTGGGCTTTCTTTGGGCTTTCTTTGGTCTTTCTTTGGGCTTTCTTTGGGCTTTCTTTCCCCTTTCTTTGGGCTTTCTTTCCCCTTTCTTTGGGCTTTCTTTCCCCTTTCTGTGGGCTTTCTTTGGGATTTCTTTGGGCTTTCTTTCCCCTTTCTTTGGGTTTTCTTTCCCCTTTCTTTGGACTTTCCTTGGGCTTTCTTTGGGGTTTCTTTGGGTTTTCATTCCCCTTTCTTTCCACTTTCTTTGGGCTTTCTTTCCCCTTTCTTTGGGCTTTCTTTCCCCTTTCTTTGGGCTTTCTTTCCCCTTTCTTTGGGCTGTCATTCCCCTTTCTTTGGGCTTTCTTTCCCCTTTCTTTGGGCTTTCTTTCCCTGTTCTTTGGGCTTTCTTTGGGCTTTCTTTGGGCTTTCTTAAGCTTTCTCTGGGCTTTCTTTCCCCTTTCTTTGGGCTTTCTTTCCCCTTTCTTTGGGCTTTCTTTCCCCTTTCTTTGGGCTTTCTTTCCCCTTTCTTTGGGCTTTCTTTGAGCTTTCTTTCCCCTTTCTTTGGGCTTTCTTTCCCCTTTCTTTGGGCTTTCTTTGGGCTTTCTTTCCCCTTTCCTTGGGCTTTCTTTCCCCTTTCTTTGGGCTTTCTTTCCCCTTTCTTTGGGCTTTCTTTGCGCTTTCTTTCCCCTTTCTTTGGGCTTTCTTTGGGCTTTCTTTCCCCTTTCTTTGGGCTTTCTTTGACCTTTCTTCCCCCTTTCTTTGGGCTTTCTTTCCCCTTTCTTTGGGCTTTATTTCCCCTTTCTTTGGGCTTTCTTTCCCCTTTCCTTGGGCTTTCTTTCCCCTTTCTTTGGGCTTTCTTTGGGCTTTCTTTCCCCTTTCTTTCCCCTTTCTTTGGGCTTTCTTTCCCCTTTCTTTCCCCTTTCTTTGGGCTTTGTTTCCCCTTTCTTTGGGCTTTCTTTCCCCTTTCTTTGGGCTTTCCTTGGGCTTTCTTTCCCCTTTCTTTGGGCTTTCTTTCCCCTTTCTTTGGGCTTTTCTTGGGCTTTCTTTGGGCTTTCTTTGGGCTTTCTTTCCACTTTCTTTGGGCTTTCTTTGGGCTTTCTTGGGCTTTCTTTCCCCTTTCTTTGGGCTTTCTTTCCCCTTTCTTTGGGCTTTCTTTCCCCTTTCTTTGGGCTTTCTTTCCCCTTTCTTTGGGCTGTCATTCCCCTTTCTTTGGGTTTTCTTTGGGCTTTCTTTGGGCTTTCTTTCCCCTTTCTTTGGGCTTTCTTTCCCTTTTCTTTGGGCTTTCTTTGGGCTTTCTTTGGGCTCTCTTCGGGCTTTCTCTGGGCTTTCTTTCCCCTTTCTTTGGGCTTTCTTTCCACTTTCTTTGGGCTTTCTTTCCCCTTTCTTTGGGCTTTCTTTCCCCTTTCTTTGGGCTTTCTTTGAGCTTTCTTTCCCCTTTCTTTGGGCTTTCTTTCCCCTTTCTTTGGGCTTTCTTTGGGGTGTCTTTCCCCTTTCTTTGGGCTTTCTTTCCCCTTTCTTTGGACTTTCTTTCCCCTTTCTTTGTGCTTTCTTTCCCCTTTCTTTGTGCTTTCTTTCCCCTTTCTTTGGGCTTTCTTTCCCCTTTCTTTGGGCTTTCTTTGGGCTTTCTTTGGGCTTTCTGTCCCCTTTCTTTCCCCTTTCTTTGGGCTTTCTTTGGGCTTTCTTCCCCCTTTCTTTGGGCTTTATTTCCCCTTTTTTTGGGCTTTCTTTGGTCTTTCTTTGGGCTTTCTTTCCCCTTTCTTTGGGCTTTCTTTCCCCTTTCTTTGGGCTTTCTTTGGGCTTTCTTTCCCCTTTTTTTCCATTTACTTTGGGCTTTCTTTCCCCTTTCTTTCCCCTTTTTTGGGCTTTGTTTCCCCTTTCTTTGGGCTTTCTTTCCCCTTTCTTTGGGCTTTCTTTGGGCTTTCTTTCCCCTTTCTTTGGGCTTTCTTTCCCCTTTCTTTGGGCTTTACTTGGGCTTTCTTTGGGCTTTCTTTGGGCTTTCTTTCCCCTTTCTTTCCACTTTCTTTGGGCTTTCTTGGGCTTTCTTTCCCCTTTCTTTGGGCTTTCTTTCCCCTCTCTTTGGGCTTTCTTTCCCCTTTCTTTGGGATTTCTTTCCCCTTTCTTTGGGCTGTCATTCCCCTTTCTTTGGGCTTCCTTTCCCCTTTCTTTGGGCTTTCTTTCCCCTTTCTTTGGGCTTTCTTTGGGCTTTCTTTGGGCTTTCTTTGGGCTTTCTTTGGGCTTTCTTTGGGCTTTCTTTGGGCTGTCATTCCCCTTTCTTTGGGCTTTCTTTCCCCTTTCTTTGGGCTTTCCTTGGGCTTTCTTTGAGCTTTCTTTCCCCTTTCTTTGGGCTTTCTTTCCCCTTTCTTTGGGCTTTCTTTGGGCTGTCTTTCCCCTTTCTTTGGGCTTTCTTTCCCCTTTCTTTGGGCTTTCTTTCCCCTTTCTTTGGGATTTCTTTCCCCTTCCTGTGGGCTTTCTTTGCGCTTTCTTTCCCCTTTCTTTGGGCTTTCTTTGGGCTTTCCTCCCCCTTTCTTTGGGCTTTCTTTCCCCTTTCTTTGGGCTTTATTTCCCCTTTCTTTGGGCTTTCTTTGGGCTTTCTTTCCCCTTTCTTTGGGGTTTCTTTCCCCTTTCTTTCCCCTTTCTTTGGGCTTTCTTTCCCCTTTCTTTCCCCTTTCTTTGGGCTTTCTTTCCCCTTTCTTTGGGCTTTCTTTGGGCTTTCTTTGGGCTTTCTTTGGGCTTTCTGTCCCCTTTCTTTCCCCTTTCTTTGGGCTTTCTTTGGGCTTTCTTCCCCCTTTCTTTGGGCTTTCTTTCCCCTTTCTTTGGGCTTTATTTCCCAATTTTTGGGATTTCTTTCCCCTTTCCTTGGGCTTTCTTTCACCTTTCTTTGGGCTTTCTTTCCCTTTTCTTTGGGCTTTCTTTGGGCTTTCTTTGGGCTTTCTTCGGGCTTTCTCTGGGCTTTCTTTCCCCTTTCTTTGGGCTTTCTTTCCCCTTTCTTTGGGCTTTCTTTCCCCTTTCTTTCCCCTTTCTTTGGGCTTTCTTTCCCCTTTCTTTGGGCTTTCTTTACCCTTTCTTTGGGCTGTCATTACCCTTTCTTTGGGCTTTATTTCCCCTTTCTTTGGGCTTTCCTTGGGCTTTCTTTGGGCTTTCTTTCCCCTTTCTTTCCACTTTCTTTGGGCTTTCTTTGGGCTTTCTTTGGGCTTTCTTTCCCCTTTCTTTGGGCTTTCTTTCCCCTTTCTTTGGGCTTTCTTTCCCCTTTCTTTGGGCTTTCTTTCCCCTTTCTTTGGGCTTTCTTTCCCCTTTCTTTGGGCTGTCATTCACCTTTCTTTGGGCTTTCTTTCCCCTTTCTTTGGGCTTTCTTTCCCCTTTCTTTGACATTTCTTTGGGCTTTCTTTGGGCTTTCTTTGGGATTTCTTTGGGCTTTCTGTGGGCTTTCTTTGGGCTTTCTTTGGGCTTTCTTTGGGCTTTCTTTCCCCTTTCTTTCCACTTTCTTTGGGCTTTCTTTGGGATTTCTTTGGGCTTTCTTTCCCCTTTCTTTGGGCGTTCTTTGGGCTTTCTTTCCCCTTTCTTTGGGCTTTCTTTGGGCTTTCTTTCCCCTTTCTTTGGGCTTTCTTTCCCCTTTCTTTGGGCTTTCTTTCCCCTTTCTGTGGGCTTTCTTTGGGATTTGTTTGGGCTTTCTTTCCCCTTTCTTTGGGTTTTCTTTCCCCTTTCTTTGGACTTTCCTTGGGCTTTCTTTGGGGTTTCTTTGGGTTTTCATTCCCCTTTCTTTCCACTTTCTTTGGGCTTTCTTTCCCCTTTCTTTGGGCTTTCTTTCCCCTTTCTTTGGGCTTTCTTTCCCCTTTCTTTGGGCTGTCATTCCCCTTTCTTTGGGCTTTCTTTCCCCTTTCTTTGGGCTTTCTTTCCCTGTTCTTTGGGCTTTCTTTGGGCTTTCTTTGGGCTTTCTTAAGCTTTCTCTGGGCTTTCTTTCCCCTTTCTTTGGGCTTTCTTTCCCCTTTCTTTGGGCTTTCTTTCCCCTTTCTTTGGGCTTTCTTTCCCCTTTCTTTGGGCTTTCTTTGAGCTTTCTTTCCCCTTTCTTTGGGCTTTCTTTCCCCTTTCTTTGGGCTTTCTTTGGGCTTTCTTTCCCCTTTCCTTGGGCTTTCTTTCCCCTTTCTTTGGGCTTTCTTTCCCCTTTCTTTGGGCTTTCTTTGCGCTTTCTTTCCCCTTTCTTTGGGCTTTCTTTGGGCTTTCTTTCCCCTTTCTTTGGGCTTTCTTTGACCTTTCTTCCCCCTTTCTTTGGGCTTTCTTTCCCCTTTCTTTGGGCTTTATTTCCCCTTTCTTTGGGCTTTCTTTCCCCTTTCCTTGGGCTTTCTTTCCCCTTTCTTTGGGCTTTCTTTGGGCTTTCTTTCCCCTTTCTTTCCCCTTTCTTTGGGCTTTCTTTCCCTTTTCTTTCCCCTTTCTTTGGGCTTTGTTTCCCCTTTCTTTGGGCTTTCTTTCCCCTTTCTTTGGGCTTTCCTTGGGCTTTCTTTCCCCTTTCTTTGGGCTTTCTTTCCCCTTTCTTTGGGCTTTTCTTGGGCTTTCTTTGGGCTTTCTTTGGGCTTTCTTTCCACTTTCTTTGGGCTTTCTTTGGGCTTTCTTGGGCTTTCTTTCCCCTTTCTTTGGGCTTTCTTTCCCCTTTCTTTGGGCTTTCTTTCCCCTTTCTTTGGGCTTTCTTTCCCCTTTCTTTGGGCTGTCATTCCCCTTTCTTTCGGCTTTCTTTGGGCTTTCTTTGGGCTTTCTTTCCCCTTTCTTTGGGCTTTCTTTCCCTTTTCTTTGGGCTTTCTTTGGGCTTTCTTTGGGCTCTCTTCGGGCTTTCTCTGGGCTTTCTTTCCCCTTTCTTTGGGCTTTCTTTCCACTTTCTTTGGGCTTTCTTTCCCCTTTCTTTGGGCTTTCTTTCCCCTTTCTTTGGGCTTTCTTTGAGCTTTCTTTCCCCTTTCTTTGGGCTTTCTTTCCCCTTTCTTTGGGCTTTCTTTGGGGTGTCTTTCCCCTTTCTTTGGGCTTTCTTTCCCCTTTCTTTGGACTTTCTTTCCCCTTTCTTTGTGCTTTCTTTCCCCTTTCTTTGGGCTTTCTTTCCCCTCTCTTTGGGCTTTCTTTCCCCTTTCTTTGGGCTTTCTTTGGGCTTTCTTTGGGCTTTCTGTCCCCTTTCTTTCCCCTTTCTTTGGGCTTTCTTTGGGCTTTCTTCCCCCTTTCTTTGGGCTTTATTTCCCCTTTTTTTGGGCTTTCTTTGGTCTTTCTTTGGGCTTTCTTTCCCCTTTCTTTGGGCTTTCTTTCCCCTTTCTTTGGGCTTTCTTTGGGCTTTCTTTCCCCTTTTTTTCCATTTACTTTGGGCTTTCTTTCCCCTTTCTTTCCCCTTTTTTGGGCTTTGTTTCCCCTTTCTTTGGGCTTTCTTTCCCCTTTCTTTGGGCTTTCTTTGGGCTTTCTTTCCCCTTTCTTTGGGCTTTCTTTCCCCTTTCTTTGGGCTTTACTTGGGCTTTCTTTGGGCTTTCTTTGGGCTTTCTTTCCCCTTTCTTTCCACTTTCTTTGGGCTTTCTTGGGCTTTCTTTCCCCTTTCTTTGTGCTTTCTTTCCCCTCTCTTTGGGCTTTCTTTCCCCTTTCTTTGGGCTTTCTTTCCCCTTTCTTTGGGTTGTCATTCCCCTTTCTTTGGGCTTCCTTTCCCCTTTCTTTGGGCTTTCTTTCCCCTTTCTTTGGGCTTTCTTTGGGCTTTCTTTGGGCTTTCTTTGGGCTTTCTTTGGGCTTTCTTTGGGCTTTCTTTGGGCTGTCATTCCCCTTTCTTTGGGCTTTCTTTCCCCTTTCTTTGGGCTTTCCTTGGGCTTTCTTTGGGCTTTCTTTCCCCTTTCTTTCCACTTTCTTTGGGCTTTCTTTGGGCTTTCTTTGGGCTTTCTTTCCCCTTTCTTTGGGCTTTCTTTCCCCTTTCTTTGGGCTTTCTTTCCCATTTCTTTGGGCTTTCTTTCCCCTTTCTTTGGGCTTTCTTTCCCCTTTCTTTGGGCTGTCATTCCCCTTTCTTTGGGCTTTCTTTCCCCTTTCTTTGGGCTTTCCTTGGGCTTTCTTTGGGCTTTCTTTCCCCTTTCTTTCCACTTTCTTTGGGCTTTCTTTGGGCTTTCTTTGGGCTTTCTTTCCCCTTTCCTTGGGTTTTCTTTCCCCTTTCTTTGGGCTTTATTTCCCCTTTCTTTGGGCTTTCTTTCCCCTTTCTTTGGGCTGTCATTCCCCTTTATTTGGGCTTTCTTTCCCATTTCTTTGGGCTTTCTTTCCCCTTTCTTTGGGCTTTCCTTCCCCTTTCTTTGGGCTTTCTTTGGGCTTTCTTTGGGCTTTCTTTCCCCTTTCTTTGGGCTGTCATTCCCCTTTCTTTGGGCTTTCTTTCCACTTTCTTGGGCTTTCTTTCCCCTTTCTTTGGGCTTTCTTTGGGCTTTCTTTGGTCTTTCTTTGGGCTTTCCTTGGGCTTTCTTTGGGCTTTGTTTCCCCTTTCTTTGGGCTTTCTTTCCCCTTTCTGTGGGCTTTCTTTGGGCTTTCTTTGGGCTTTCTTTGGGCTTTCTTTCCCCTTTCCTTGGGTTTTCTTTCCCCTTTCTTTGGGCTTTGCTTGGGCTTTCTTTGGGCTTTCTTTGGGTTTTTCTTTCCCCTTTCTTTCCACTTTCTTTGGGCTGTTATTCCACTTTCTTTGGGCTTTCTTTCCCCTTTCTTTGGGCTTTCTTTCCCTTTTCTTTGGGCTTTCTTTGGGCTTTCTTTGGGCTTTCTCTGGGCTTTCTTTCCCCTTTCTTTGGGCTTTCTTTCCCCTTTCTTTGGGCTTTCTTTCCACTTTCTTTGGGCTTTCTTTCCCCTTTCTTTGGGCTTTCTTTGAGCTTTCTTTCCCCTTTCTTTGGGCTTTCTTTCCCCTTTCTTTGGGCTTTCTTTGGGCTGTCTTTCCCCTTTCTTTGGGCTTTCTTTCCCCTTTCTTTGGGCTTTCTTTCCCCTTTCTTTGGGCTTTCTTTCCCCTTTCTGTGGGCTTTCTTTGCGCTTTCTTTCCCCTTTCTTTGGGCTTTCTTTGGGCTTTCCTCCCCCTTTCTTTGGGCTTTCTTTCCCCTTTCTTTGGGCTTTATTTCCCCTTTCTTTGGGCTTTCTTTGGGCTTTCTTTCCCCTTTCTTTGGGGTTTCTTTCCCCTTTCTTTCCCCTTTCTTTGGGCTTTCTTTCCCCTTTCTTTCCCATTTCTTTGGGCTTTCTTTCCCCTTTCTTTGGGCTTTCTTTGAGCTTTCTTTGGGCTTTCTTTGGGCTTTCTGTCCCCTTTCTTTCCCCTTTCTTTGGGCTTTCTTTGGGCTTTCTTCCCCCTTTCTTTGGGCTTTCTTTCCCCTTTCTTTGGGCTTTATTTCCCAATTTTTGGGATTTCTTTCCCCTTTCCTTGGGCTTTCTTTCACCTTTCTTTGGGCTTTCTTTCCCTTTTCTTTGGGCTTTCTTTGGGCTTTCTTTGGGCTTTCTTCGGGCTTTCTCTGGGCTTTCTTTCCCCTTTCTTTGGGCTTTCTTTCTCCTTTCTTTGGGCTTTCTTTCCCCTTTCTTTGGGCTTTCTTTCCCCTTTCTTTCCCCTTTCTTTGGGCTTTCTTTCCCCTTTCTTTGGGCTTTCTTTACCCTTTCTTTGGGCTGTCATTACCCTTTCTTTGGGCTTTATTTCCCCTTTCTTTGGGCTTTCCTTGGGCTTTCTTTGGGCTTTCTTTCCCCTTTCTTTCCACTTTCTTTGGGCTTTCTTTGGGCTTTCTTTGGGCTTTCTTTCCCCTTTCTTTGGGCTTTCTTTCCCCTTTCTTTGGGCTTTCTTTCCCCTTTCTTTGGGCTTTCTTTCCCCTTTCTTTGGGCTTTCTTTCCCCTTTCTTTGGGCTGTCATTCCCCTTTCTTTGGGCTTTCTTTCCCCTTTCTTTGGGCTTTCTTTCCCCTTTCTTTGACATTTCTTTGGGCTTTCTTTGGGCTTTCTTTGGGATTTCTTTGGGCTTTCTGTGGGCTTTCTTTGGGCTTTCTTTGGGCTTTCTTTGGGCTTTCTTTCCCCTTTCTTTCCACTTTCTTTGGGCTTTCTTTGGGATTTCTTTGGGCTTTCTTTCCCCTTTCTTTGGGCGTTCTTTGGGCTTTCTTTCCCCTTTCTTTGGGCTTTCTTTGGGCTTTCTTTCCCCTTTCTTTGGGCTTTCTTTCCCCTTTCTTTGGGCTTCCTTTCCCCTTTCTTTGGGCTTTCTTTGGGCTTTCTTTGGTCTTTCTTTGGGCTTTCTTTGGGCTTTCTTTCCCCTTTCTTTGGGCTTTCTTTCCCCTTTCTTTGGGCTTTCTTTCCCCTTTCTGTGGGCTTTCTTTGGGATTTCTTTGGGCTTTCTTTCCCCTTTCTTTGGGTTTTCTTTCCCCTTTCTTTGGACTTTCCTTGGGCTTTCTTTGGGGTTTCTTTGGGTTTTCATTCCCCTTTCTTTCCACTTTCTTTGGGCTTTCTTTCCCCTTTCTTTGGGCTTTCTTTCCCCTTTCTTTGGGCTTTCTTTCCCCTTTCTTTGGGCTGTCATTCCCCTTTCTTTGGGCTTTCTTTCCCCTTTCTTTGGGCTTTCTTTCCCTGTTCTTTGGGCTTTCTTTGGGCTTTCTTTGGGCTTTCTTAAGCTTTCTCTGGGCTTTCTTTCCCCTTTCTTTGGGCTTTCTTTCCCCTTTCTTTGGGCTTTCTTTCCCCTTTCTTTGGGCTTTCTTTCCCCTTTCTTTGGGCTTTCTTTGAGCTTTCTTTCCCCTTTCTTTGGGCTTTCTTTCCCCTTTCTTTGGGCTTTCTTTGGGCTTTCTTTCCCCTTTATTTGGGCTTTCTTTCCCCTTTCCTTGGGCTTTCTTTCCCCTTTCTTTGGGCTTTCTTTCCCCTTTCTTTGGGCTTTCTTTGCGCTTTCTTTCCCCTTTCTTTGGGCTTTCTTTGGGCTTTCTTTCCCCTTTCTTTGGGCTTTCTTTGACCTTTCTTCCCCCTTTCTTTGGGCTTTCTTTCCCCTTTCTTTGGGCTTTATTTCCCCTTTCTTTGGGCTTTCTTTCCCCTTTCCTTGGGCTTTCTTTCCCCTTTCTTTGGGCTTTCTTTGGGCTTTCTTTCCCCTTTCTTTCCCCTTTCTTTGGGCTTTCTTTCCCCTTTCTTTCCCCTTTCTTTGGGCTTTGTTTCCCCTTTCTTTGGGCTTTCTTTCCCCTTTCTTTGGGCTTTCCTTGGGCTTTCTTTCCCCTTTCTTTGGGCTTTCTTTCCCCTTTCTTTGGGCTTTTCTTGGGCTTTCTTTGGGCTTTCTTTGGGCTTTCTTTCCACTTTCTTTGGGCTTTCTTTGGGCTTTCTTGGGCTTTCTTTCCCCTTTCTTTGGGCTTTCTTTCCCCTTTCTTTGGGCTTTCTTTCCCCTTTCTTTGGGCTTTCTTTCCCCTTTCTTTGGGCTGTCATTCCCCTTTCTTTGGGCTTTCTTTGGGCTTTCTTTGGGCTTTCTTTCCCCTTTCTTTGGGCTTTCTTTCCCTTTTCTTTGGGCTTTCTTTGGGCTTTCTTTGGGCTCTCTTCGGGCTTTCTCTGGGCTTTCTTTCCCCTTTCTTTGGGCTTTCTTTCCACTTTCTTTGGGCTTTCTTTCCCCTTTCTTTGGGCTTTCTTTCCCCTTTCTTTGGGCTTTCTTTGAGCTTTCTTTCCCCTTTCTTTGGGCTTTCTTTCCCCTTTCTTTGGGCTTTCTTTGGGGTGTCTTTCCCCTTTCTTTGGGCTTTCTTTCCCCTTTCTTTGGACTTTCTTTCCCCTTTCTTTGTGCTTTCTTTCCCCTTTCTTTGTGCTTTCTTTCCCCTTTCTTTGGGCTTTCTTTCCCCTTTCTTTGGGCTTTCTTTGGGCTTTCTTTGGGCTTTCTGTCCCCTTTCTTTCCCCTTTCTTTGGGCTTTCTTTGGGCTTTCTTCCCCCTTTCTTTGGGCTTTATTTCCCCTTTTTTTGGGCTTTCTTTGGTCTTTCTTTGGGCTTTCTTTCCCCTTTCTTTGGGCTTTCTTTCCCCTTTCTTTGGGCTTTCTTTGGGCTTTCTTTCCCCTTTTTTTCCATTTACTTTGGGCTTTCTTTCCCCTTTCTTTCCCCTTTTTTGGGCTTTGTTTCCCCTTTCTTTGGGCTTTCTTTCCCCTTTCTTTGGGCTTTCTTTGGGCTTTCTTTCCCCTTTCTTTGGGCTTTCTTTCCCCTTTCTTTGGGCTTTCCTTGGGCTTTCTTTGGGCTTTCTTTGGGCTTTCTTTCCCCTTTCTTTCCACTTTCTTTGGGCTTTCTTGGGCTTTCTTTCCCCTTTCTTTGGGCTTTCTTTCCCCTCTCTTTGGGCTTTCTTTCCCCTTTCTTTGGGCTTTCTTTCCCCTTTCTTTGGGCTGTCATTCCCCTTTCTTTGGGCTTCCTTTCCCCTTTCTTTGGGCTTTCTTTCCCCTTTCTTTGGGCTTTCTTTGGGCTTTCTTTGGGCTTTCTTTGGGCTTTCTTTGGGCTTTCTTTCCCCTTTCTTTGGGATTTCTTTCCCCTTTCTGTGGGCTTTCTTTGGGCTTTCTTTGGGCTTTCTTTGGGCTTTCTTTCCCCTTTCTTTGGGCTATTTTCGCCCTTTCTTTGGGCTTTCCTTGGGCTTTCTTTGGGCTTTCTTTGGGTTTTCTTTCCCCTTTCTTTCCACTTTCTTTGGGCTTTCATAGGCTTTCTTTCCCCTTTCTTTGTGCTTTCTTTGGGCTTTCTTTCCCCTTTCTTTGGGCTTTCTTTCCCCTTTCTTTGGGCTTTCTTCCCCTTTCTTTGGGCTTTCTTTCCCCTTTCTTTGGGCTGTCATTCTCCTTTCTTTGGGCTTTCTTTCCCCTTTCTTTGGGCTTTCTTTCCCTTTTCTTTGGGCTTTCTTTGGGCTTTCTTTGGGCTTTCTCTGGGCTTTCTTTCCCCTTTCTTTGGGCTTTCTTTCCCCTTTCTTTGGGCTTTCTTTCCCCTTTCTTTGGGCTTTCCTTGGGCTTTCTTTGGGCTTTTTTTGTGCTTTCTTTCCCCTTTCTTTCCATTTTCTTTGGGCTTTCTTTGGGCTTTCTTTGGGCTTTCTTTCCCCTTTCTTTGGGCTTTCTTTCCTCTTTCTTTGGGCTTTCTTTCCCCTTTCTTTGGGCTTTCCTTGGGCTTTCTTTGGGCTTTCTTTCCCCTTTCTTTCCACTTTCTTTGGGCTTTCTTTGGGCTTTCTTTGGGCTTTCTTTCCCCTTTCCTTGGGTTTTCTTTCCCCTTTCTTTGGGCTTTATTTCCCCTTTCTTTGGGCTTTCTTTCCCCTTTCTTTGGGCTGTCATTCCCCTTTATTTGGGCTTTCTTTCCCATTTCTTTGGGCTTTCTTTCCCCTTTCTTTGGGCTTTCCTTGGGCTTTCTTTGGGCTTTCTTTGGGCTTTCTTTGGGCTTTCTTTCCCCTTTCTTTGGGCTGTCATTCCCCTTTCTTTGGGCTTTCTTTCCACTTTCTTGGGCTTTCTTTCCCCTTTCTTTGGGCTTTCTTTGGGCTTTCTTTGGTCTTTCTTTGGGCTTTCTTTTGGCTTTCTTTGGGCTTTGTTTCCCCTTTCTTTGGGCTTTCTTTCCCCTTTCTGTGGGCTTTCTTTGGGCTTTGTTTGGGCTTTCTTTGGGCTTTCTTTCCCCTTTCTTTGGGTTTTCTTTCCCCTTTCTTTGGGCTTTCCTTGGGCTTTCTTTGGGCTTTCTTTGGGTTTTTTTTCCCCTTTCTTTCCACTTTCTTTGGGCTGTTATTCCACTTTCTTTGGGCTTTCTTTCCCCTTTCTTTTGGCTTTCTTTCCCTTTTCTTTGGGCTTTCTTTGGGCTTTCTTTGGGCTTTCTCTGGGCTTTCTTTCCCCTTTCTTTGGGCTTTCTTTCCCCTTTCTTTGGGCTTTCTTTCCCCTTTCTTTGGGCTTTCTTTCCCCTTTCTTTGGGTTTTCTTTGAGCTTTCTTTCCCCTTTCTTTGGGCTTTCTTTCCCCTTTCTTTGGGCTTTCTTTGGGCTGTCTTTCCCCTTTCTTTGGGCTTTCTTTCCCCTTTCTTTGGGCTTTCTTTCCCCTTTCTTTGGGCTTTCTTTCCCCTTTCTGTGGGCTTTCTTTGCGCTTTCTTTCCCCTTTCTTTGGGCTTTCTTTGGGCTTTCCTCCCCCTTTCTTTGGGCTTTCTTTCCCCTTTCTTTGGGCTTTATTTCCCCTTTCTTTGGGCTTTCTTTGGGCTTTCTTTCCCCTTTCTTTGGGGTTTCTTTCCCCTTTCTTTCCCCTTTCTTTGGGCTTTCTTTCCCCTTTCTTTCCCCTTTCTTTGGGCTTTCTTTCCCCTTTCTTTGGGCTTTCTTTGGGCTTTCTTTGGGCTTTCTTTGGGCTTTCTGTCCCCTTTCTTTCCCCTTTCTTTGGGCTTTCTTTGGGCTTTCTTCCCCCTTTCTTTGGGCTTTCTTTCCCCTTTCTTTGGGCTTTATTTCCCAATTTTTGGGATTTCTTTCCCCTTTCCTTGGGCTTTCTTTCACCTTTCTTTGGGCTTTCTTTCCCTTTTCTTTGGGCTTTCTTTGGGCTTTCTTTGGGCTTTCTTCGGGCTTTCTCTGGGCTTTCTTTCCCCTTTCTTTGGGCTTTCTTTCCCCTTTCTTTGGGCTTTCTTTCCCCTTTCTTTGGGCTTTCTTTCCCCTTTCTTTCCCCTTTCTTTGGGCTTTCTTTCCCCTTTCTTTGGGCTTTCTTTACCCTTTCTTTGGGCTGTCATTACCCTTTCTTTGGGCTTTATTTCCCCTTTCTTTGGGCTTTCCTTGGGCTTTCTTTGGGCTTTCTTTCCCCTTTCTTTCCACTTTCTTTGGGCTTTCTTTGGGCTTTCTTTGGGCTTTCTTTCCCCTTTCTTTGGGCTTTCTTTCCCCTTTCTTTGGGCTTTCTTTCCCCTTTCTTTGGGCTTTCTTTCCCCTTTCTTTGGGCTTTCTTTCCCCTTTCTTTGGGCTGTCATTCCCCTTTCTTTGGGCTTTCTTTCCCCTTTCTTTGGGCTTTCTTTCCCCTTTCTTTGACATTTCTTTGGGCTTTCTTTGGGCTTTCTTTGGGATTTCTTTGGGCTTTCTGTGGGCTTTCTTTGGGCTTTCTTTGGGCTTTCTTTGGGCTTTCTTTCCCCTTTCTTTCCACTTTCTTTGGGCTTTCTTTGGGATTTCTTTGGGCTTTCTTTCCCCTTTCTTTGGGCGTTCTTTGGGCTTTCTTTCCCCTTTCTTTGGGCTTTCTTTGGGCTTTCTTTCCCCTTTCTTTGGGCTTTCTTTCCCCTTTCTTTGGGCTTCCTTTCCCCTTTCTTTGGGCTTTCTTTGGGCTTTCTTTGGTCTTTCTTTGGGCTTTCTTTGGGCTTTCTTTCCCCTTTCTTTGGGCTTTCTTTCCCCTTTCTTTGGGCTTTCTTTCCCCTTTCTGTGGGCTTTCTTTGGGATTTCTTTGGGCTTTCTTTCCCCTTTCTTTGGGTTTTCTTTCCCCTTTCTTTGGACTTTCCTTGGGCTTTCTTTGGGGTTTCTTTGGGTTTTCATTCCCCTTTCTTTCCACTTTCTTTGGGCTTTCTTTCCCCTTTCTTTGGGCTTTCTTTCCCCTTTCTTTGGGCTTTCTTTCCCCTTTCTTTGGGCTGTCATTCCCCTTTCTTTGGGCTTTCTTTCCCCTTTCTTTGGGCTTTCTTTCCCCTTTCTTTGGGCTTTCTTTCCCCTTTCTTTGGGCTTTCTTTCCCCTTTCTTTGGGCTTTCTTTGAGCTTTCTTTCCCCTTTCTTTGGGCTTTCTTTCCCCTTTCTTTGGGCTTTCTTTGGGCTTTCTTTCCCCTTTCTTTGGGCTTTCTTTCCCCTTTCCTTGGGCTTTCTTTCCCCTTTCTTTGGGCTTTCTTTCCCCTTTCTTTGGGCTTTCTTTGCGCTTTCTTTCCCCTTTCTTTGGGCTTTCTTTGGGCTTTCTTTCCCCTTTCTTTGGGCTTTCTTTGACCTTTCTTCCCCCTTTCTTTGGGCTTTCTTTCCCCTTTCTTTGGGCTTTATTTCCCCTTTCTTTGGGCTTTCTTTCCCCTTTCCTTGGGCTTTCTTTCCCCTTTCCTTGGGCTTTCTTTGGGCTTTCTTTCCCCTTTCTTTCCCCCTTTCTTTGGGCTTTCTTTCCCCTTTCTTTCCCCTTTCTTTGGGCTTTGTTTCCCCTTTCTTTGGGCTTTCTTTCCCCTTTCTTTGGGCTTTCTTTGGGCTTTCTTTCCCCTTTCTTTGGGCTTTCTTTCCCCTTTCTTTGGGCTTTTCTTGGGCTTTCTTTGGGCTTTCTTTGGGCTTTCTTTCCACTTTCTTTGGGCTTTCTTTGGGCTTTCTTGGGCTTTCTTTCCCCTTTCTTTGGGCTTTCTTTCCCCTTTCTTTGGGCTTTCTTTCCCCTTTCTTTGGGCTGTCATTCCCCTTTCTTTGGGCTTTCTTTGGGCTTTCTTTGGGCTTTCTTTCCCCTTTCTTTGGGCTTTCTTTCCCTTTTCTTTGGGCTTTCTTTGGGCTTTCTTTGGGCTCTCTTCGGGCTTTCTCTGGCTTTCTTTCCCCTTTCTTTGGGCTTTCTTTCCCTTTTCTTTGGGCTTTCTTTGGGCTTTCTTTGGGCTTTCTCTGGGCTTTCTTTCCCCTTTCTTTGGGCTTTCTTTCCCCTTTCTTTGGGCTTTCTTTCCCCTTTCTTTGGGCTTTCCTTGGGCTTTCTTTGGGCTTTTTTTGTGCTTTCTTTCCCCTTTCTTTCCATTTTCTTTGGGCTTTCTTTGGGCTTTGTTTGGGCTTTCTTTCCCCTTTCTTTGGGCTTTCTTTCCTCTTTCTTTGGGCTTTCTTTCCCCTTTCTTTGGGCTTTCCTTGGGCTTTCTTTGGGCTTTCTTTCCCCTTTCTTTCCACTTTCTTTGGGCTTTCTTTGGGCTTTCTTTGGGCTTTCTTTCCCCTTTCCTTGGGTTTTCTTTCCCCTTTCTTTGGGCTTTATTTCCCCTTTCTTTGGGCTTTCTTTCCCCTTTCTTTGGGCTGTCATTCCCATTTATTTGGGCTTTCTTTCCCATTTCTTTGGGCTTTCTTTCCCCTTTCTTTGGGCTTTCCTTGGGCTTTCTTTGGGCTTTCTTTAGGCTTTCTTTGGGCTTTCTTTTCCCCTTTCTTTGGGCTGTCATTCCCCTTTCTTTGGGCTTTCTTTCCACTTTCTTGGGCTTTCTTTCCCCTTTCTTTGGGCTTTCTTTGGGCTTTCTTTGGTCTTTCTTTGGGCTTTCTTTGTTCTTTCTTTGGGCTTTCTTTTGGCTTTCTTTGGGCTTTGTTTCCCCTTTCTTTGGGCTTTCTTTCCCCTTTCTGTGGGCTTTCTTTGGGCTTTTTTTGGGCTTTCTTTGGGCTTTCTTTCCCCTTTCTTTGGGTTTTCTTTCCCCTTTCTTTGGGCTTTCCTTGGGCTTTCTTTGGGCTTTCTTTGGGTTTTTTTTCCCCTTTCTTTCACTTTCTTTGGGCTGTTATTCCACATTCTTTGGGCTTTCTTTCCCCTTTCTTTGGGCTTTCTTTCCCTTTTCTTTGGGCTTTCTTTGGGCTTTCTTTGGGCTTTCTCTGGGCTTTCTTTCCCCTTTCTTTGGGCTTTCTTTCCCCTTTCTTTGGGCTTTCTTTCCCCTTTCTTTGGGCTTTCTTTCCCCTTTCTTTGGGTTTTCTTTGAGCTTTCTTTCCCCTTTCTTTGGGCTTTCTTTCCCCTTTCTTTGGGCTTTCTTTGGGCTGTCTTTCCCCTTTCTTTGGGCTTTCTTTCCCCTTTCTTTGGGCTTTCTTTCCCTTTCTTTGGGCTTTCTTTCCCCTTTCTGTGGGCTTTCTTTGCGCTTTCTTTCCCCTTTCTTTGGGCTTTCTTTGGGCTTTCCTCCCCCTTTCTTTGGGCTTTCTTTCCCCTTTCTTTGGGCTTTATTTCCCCTTTCTTTGGGCTTTCTTTGGGCTTTCTTTCCCCTTTCTTTGGGGTTTCTTTCCCCTTTCTTTCCCCTTTCTTTGGGCTTTCTTTCCCCTTTCTTTCCCCTTTCTTTGGGCTTTCTTTCCCCTTTCTTTGGGCTTTCTTTGGGCTTTCTTTGGGCTTTCTTTGGGCTTTCTGTCCCCTTTCTTTCCCCTTTCTTTGGGCTTTCTTTGGGCTTTCTTCCCCCTTTCTTTGGGCTTTCTTTCCCCTTTCTTTGGGCTTTATTTCCCAATTTTTGGGATTTCTTTCCCCTTTCCTTGGGCTTTCTTTTCACCTTTCTTTGGGCTTTCTTTCCCTTTTCTTTGGGCTTTCTTTGGGCTTTCTTTGGGCTTTCTTCGGGCTTTCTCTGGGCTTTCTTTCCCCTTTCTTTGGGCTTTCTTTCCCCTTTCTTTGGGCTTTCTTTCCCCTTTCTTTCCCCTTTCTTTGGGCTTTCTTTCCCCTTTCTTTGGGCTTTCTTTACCCTTTCTTTGGGCTGTCATTACCCTTTCTTTGGGCTTTATTTCCCCTTTCTTTGGGCTTTCCTTGGGCTTTCTTTGGGCTTTCTTTCCCCTTTCTTTCCACTTTCTTTGGGCTTTCTTTGGGCTTTCTTTGGGCTTTCTTTCCCCTTTCTTTGGGCTTTCTTTCCCCTTTCTTTGGGCTTTCTTTCCCCTTTCTTTGGGCTTTCTTTCCCCTTTCTTTGGGCTTTCTTTCCCCTCTTCTTTGGGCTGTCATTCCCCTTTCTTTGGGCTTTCTTTCCCCTTTCTTTGGGCTTTCTTTCCCCTTTCTTTGACATTTCTTTGGGCTTTCTTTGGGCTTTCTTTGGGATTTCTTTGGGCTTTCTGTGGGCTTTCTTTGGGCTTTCTTTGGGCTTTCTATGGGCTTTCTTTCCCCTTTCTTTCCACTTTCTTTGGGCTTTCTTGGGATTTCTTTGGGCTTTCTTTCCCCTTTCTTTGGGCGTTCTTTGGGCTTTCTTTCCCCTTTCTTTGGGCTTTCTTTGGGCTTTCTTTCCCCTTTCTTTGGGCTTTCTTTCCCCTTTCTTTGGGCTTTCTTTCCCCTTTCTTTGGGCTTCCTTTCCCCTTTCTTTGGGCTTTCTTTGGGCTTTCTTTGGTCTTTCTTTGGCTTTCTTTGGGCTTTCTTTCCCCTTTCTTTGGGCTTTCTTTCCCCTTTCTTTGGGCTTTCTTTCCCCTTTCTGTGGGCTTTCTTTGGGATTTCTTTGGGCTTTCTTTCCCCTTTCTTTGGGTTTTCTTTCCCCTTTCTTTGGACTTTCCTTGGGCTTTCTTTGGGGTTTCTTTGGGTTTTCATTCCCCTTTCTTTCCACTTTCTTTGGGCTTTCTTTCCCCTTTCTTTGGGCTTTCTTTCCCCTTTCTTTGGGCTTTCTTTCCCCTTTCTTTGGGCTGTCATTCCCCTTTCTTTGGGCTTTCTTTCCCCTTTCTTTGGGCTTTCTTTGAGCTTTCTTTCCCCTTTCTTTGGGCTTTCTTTCCCCTTTCTTTGGGCTTTCTTTGGGCTTTCTTTCCCCTTTCTTTGGGCTTTCTTTCCCCTTTCCTTGGGCTTTCTTTCCCCTTTCTTTGGGGCTTTCTTTCCCCTTTCTTTGGGCTTTCTTTGCGCTTTCTTTCCCCTTTCTTTGGGCTTTCTTTGGGCTTTCTTTCCCCTTTCTTTGGGCTTTCTTTGACCTTTCTTCCCCCTTTCTTTGGGCTTTCTTTCCCCTTTCTTTGGGCTTTATTTCCCCTTTCTTTGGGCTTTCTTTCCCCTTTCCTTGGGCTTTCTTTCCCCTTTCTTTGGGCTTTCTTTGGGCTTTCTTTCCCCTTTCTTTCCCCTTTCTTTGGGCTTTCTTTCCCCTTTCTTTCCCCTTTCTTTGGGCTTTGTTTCCCCTTCCCCTTTCTTTGGGCTTTCTTTCCCCTTTCTTTGGGCTTTCTTTGGGCTTTCTTTCCACTTTCTTTGGGCTTTCTTTGGGCTTTCTTGGGCTTTCTTTCCCCTTTCTTTGGGCTTTCTTTCCCCTTTCTTTGGGCTTTCTTTCCCCTTTCTTTGGGCTTTCTTTGGGCTTTCTTTCCCCTTTCTTTCCCCTTTCTTTGGGCTTTTTCTCCCTTTCTTTCCCCTTTCTTTGGGCTTTCTTTCCACTTTCTTTGGGCTTTCTTTTCCCTTTCTTTGGGCTTTCTTTCCCTTTTCTTTGGGCTTTCTTTGGGCTTTCTTTGGGCTCTCTTCGGGCTTTCTCTGGGCTTTCTTTCCCCTTTCTTTGGGCTTTCTTTCCACTTTCTTTGGGCTTTCTTTCCCCTTTCTTTGGGCTTTCTTTCCCCTTTCTTTGGGCTTTCTTTGAGCTTTCTTTCCCCTTTCTTTGGGCTTTCTTTCCCCTTTCTTTGGGCTTTCTTTGGGGTGTCTTTCCCCTTTCTTTGGGCTTTCTTTCCCCTTTCTTTGGACTTTCTTTCCCCTTTCTTTGTGCTTTCTTTCCCCTTTCTTTGGGCTTTCTTTGGGCTTTCTTTCCCCTTTCTTTGGGCTTTCTTTGGGCTTTCTTTGGGCTTTCTGTCCCCTTTCTTTCCCCTTTCTTTGGGCTTTCTTTGGGCTTTCTTCCCCCTTTCTTTGGGCTTTATTTCCCCTTTTTTTGGGCTTTCTTTGGTCTTTCTTTGGGCTTTCTTTCCCCTTTCTTTGGGCTTTCTTCCCCTTCTTTGCTTTGCTTTCTTTGGGCCTTTCTTTCCCCTTTTTTTCCATTTACTTTGGGCTTTCTTTCCCCTTTCTTTCCCCTTTTTTGGGCTTTGTTTCCCCTTTCTTTGGCTTTCTTTCCCCGTTCTTCGGGCTTTCTTTGGGCTTTCTTTCCCTTTCTTTGGGCTTTCTTTCCCCTTTCTTTGGGCTTTCCTTGGGCTTTCTTTGGGCTTTCTTTGGGCTTTCTTTCCCCTTTCTTTCCACTTTCTTTGGGCTTTCTTGGGCTTTCTTTCCCCTTTCTTTGGGCTTTCTTTCCCCTCTCTTCGGGCTTTCTTTCCCCTTTCTTTGGGCTTTCTTTCCCCTTTCTTTGGGCTGTCATTCCCCTTTCTTTGGGCTTCCTTTCCCCTTTCTTTGGGCTTTCTTTCCCCTTTCTTTGGGCTTTCTTTGGGCTTTCTTTGGGCTTTCTTTGGGCTTTCTTTGGGCTTTCTTTCCCCTTTCTTTGGGATTTCTTTCCCCTTTCTGTGGGCTTTCTTTGGGCTTTCTTTGGGCTTTCTTTGGGCTTTCTTTCCCCTTTCTTTGGGATATTTTCGCCCTTTCTTTGGGCTTTCCTTGGGCTTTCTTTGGGCTTTCTTGGGTTTTCTTTCCCCTTTCTTTCCACTTTCTTTGGGCTTTTCATAGGCTTTCTTTCCCCTTTCTTTGTGCTTTCTTTGGGCTTTCTTTCCCCTTTCTTTGGGCTTTCTTCCCCTTTCTTTGGGCTTTCTTCCCCTTTCTTTGGGCTTTCTTTCCCCTTTCTTTGGGCTGTCATTCCCCTTTCTTTGGGCTTTCTTTCCCCTTTCTTTGGGCTTTCTTTCCCTTTTCTTTGGGCTTTCTTTGGGCTTTCTTTGGGCTTTCTCTGGGCTTTCTTTCCCCTTTCTTTGGGCTTTCTTTCCCCTTTCTTTGGCTTTCTTTCCCCTTTCTTTGGGCTTTCTTTCCCTTTCTTTGGGCTTTCTTTGAGCTTTCTGTCCCCTTTCTTTGGGCTTTCTTTCCCCTTTCTTTGGCTTTCTTTGGGCTGTCTTTCAGCTTTCTTTGGGCTTTCTTTCCCCTTTCTTTGGGCTTTCTTTCCCCTTTCTTTGGGCTTTCTTTCCCCTTTCTTTGGGCTTTCTTTCCCCTTTCTTTGGGCTTTCTTTCCCCTTTCTTTGGGCTGTCATTCCCCTTTGTTTGGGCTTTCTTTCCCATTTCTTTGGGCTTTCTTTCCCCTTTCTTTGGGCTTTCTTTCCCCTTTCTTTGGGCTTTCTTTCGCCTTTCTTTGGGCTTTCTTTCCCTTTCTTTGGGCTGTCATTCCCCTTTCTTTGGGCTTTCTTTCCCCTTTCTTTGGGCTTCCCTTTCCCCTTTCTTTGGGCTTTCTTTGGGCTTTCTTTGGTCTTTCTTGGGCTTTCTTTGGGCTTTCTTTCCCTTTCTTTGGGCTTTCTTTCCCCTTTCTTTGGCTTTCTTTCCCCTTTCTGTGGGCTTTCTTTGGGCTTTCTTTGGGCTTTCTTTCCCCTTTCTGTGGGTTTTTCTTTCCCTTTCTTTGGACTTTCCTTGGGCTTTCTTTGGGGTTTCTTTGGGTTTTTCATTCCCCTTTCTTTCCACGTTCTTTGGGCTTTCTTTCCCCTTTCTTTGGGCTTTCTTTCCCCTTTCTTTGGCTTTCTTTCCCCTTTCTTTGGGCTGTCATTCCCCTTTCTTTGGGCTTTCTTTCCCCTTTCTTTGGCTTTCTTTGGGCTTTCTTTCCCCTTTCTTTCCCCTTTCTTTTGGGCTTTCTTTCCCCTTTCTTTCCCCTTTCTTTGGGCTTTGTTTCCCCTTTCTTTGGGCTTTCTTTCCCCTTTCTTTGGGCTTTCACTGGGCTTCTTTCCCCTTTCTTTGGGCTTTCTTTCCCCTTTCTTGGGCTTTTCTTGGGCTTTCTTTGGGCTTTCTTTGGGCTTTCTTTCCACTTTCTTTGGGCTTTCTTTGGGCTTTCTTGGGCTTTCTTTCCCCTTTCTTTGGGCTTTCTTTCCCCTTTCTTTGGGCTTTCTTTCCCCTTTCTTTGGGCTTTCTTTCCCCTTTCTTTTGGGCTTTCATTCCCCTTTCTTTGGGCTTTCTTTGGGCTTTCTTTGGGCTTTCTTTCCCCTTTCTTTGGGCTTTCTTTCCGTTTTCTTTGGGCTTTCTTTGGGCTTTCTTTGGGCTTTCTTCGGGCTTTCTCTGGGCTTTCTTTTCCCTTTCTTTGGGCTTTCTTTCCCCTTTCTTTGGGCTTTCTTTCCCCTTTCTTTGGGCTTTCTTTCCCCTTTCTTTGGGCTTTCTTTGAGCTTTCTTTCCCCTTTCTTTGGGCTTTCTTTCCCCTTTCTTTGGGCTTTCTTTGGGGTGTCTTTCCCCCTTTCTTTGGGCTTTCTTTCCCCTTTCTTTGGACTTTCTTTCCCCTTTCTTTGTGCTTTCTTTCCCCTTTCTTTGGGCTTTCTTTGGGCTTTCTTTCCCCTTTCTTTGGGCTTTCTTTGGGCTTTCTTTGGGCTTTCTGTCCCCTTTCTTTCCCCTTTCTTTGGGCTTTCTTTGGGCTTTCTTCCCCCTTTCTTTGGGCTTTCTTTCCCCTTTCTTTGGGCTTTATTTCCCCTTTCTTTGGGTTTTCCTTGGTCTTTCTTTGGGCTTTCTTTCCCCTTTCTTTGGCTTTCTTTCCCCTTTCTTTGGGCTTTCTTTGGGCTTTCTTTCCCCTTTTTTTCCATTTACTTTGGGCTTTCTTTCCCCTTTCTTTCCCCTTTTTTTGGGCTTTGTTTCCCCTTTCTTTGGGCTTTCTTTCCCCTTTCTTTGGGCTTTCTTTGGGCTTTCTTTCCCCTTTCTTTGGGCTTTCTTTCCCCTTTCTTTGGGCTTTCCTTGGGCTTTCTTTGGGCTTTCTTTGGGCTTTCTTTCCCCTTTCTTTCCACTTTCTTTGGGCTTTCTTGGGCTTTCTTTCCCCTTTCTTTGGGCTTTCTTTCCCCTCTCTTTGGGCTTTCTTTCCCTTTCTTTGGGCTTTCTTTCCCCTTTCTTTGGGCTGTCATTCCCCTTTCTTTGGGCTTCCTTTCCCCTTTCTTTGGGCTTTCTTTCCCCTTTCTTTGGGCTTTCTTTGGGCTTTCTTTGGGCTTTCTTTGGGCTTTCTTTGGGCTTTCTTTCCCCTTTCTTTGGGATTTCTTTCCCCTTTCTGTGGGCTTTCTTTGGGCTTTCTTTGGGCTTTCTTTGGGCTTTCTTTCCCCTTTCTTTGGGCTATTTTCGCCCTTTTCTTTGGGCTTTCCTTGGGCTTTCTTTGGGCTTTCTTTGGGTTTTCTTTCCCCTTTCTTTCCACTTTCTTTGGGCTTTCATAGGCTTTCTTTCCCCTTTCTTTGTGCTTTCTTTGGGCTTTCTTTCCCTTTCTTTGGCTTTCTTTCCCCTTTCTTTGGGCTTTCTTCCCCTTTCTTTGGGCTTTCTTTCCCCTTTCTTTGGGCTGTCATTCCCCTTTCTTTGGGCTTTCTTTCCCCCTTTCTTTGGGCTTTCTTTCCCCTTTCTTTGGGCTTTCCTTGGGCTTTCTTTCCCCTTTCTTTGGGCTTTCTTTCCCCTTTCTTTGGGCTTTTCTTGGGCTTTCTTTGGGCTTTCTTTGGGCTTTCTTTCCACTTTCTTTGGGCTTTCTTTGGGCTTTCTTGGGCTTTCTTTCCACTTTCTTTGGGCTTTCTTTCTCCTTTCTTTGGGCTTTCTTTCCCCTTTCTTTGGGCTTTCTTTCCCCTTTCTTTGGGCTGTCATTCCCCTTTCTTTGGGCTTTCTTTGGGCTTTCTTTGGGCTTTCTTTCCCCTTTCTTTGGGCTTTCTTTCCCTTTTCTTTGGGCTTTCTTTGGGCTTTCTTTGGGCTCTCTTCGGGCTTTCTCTGGGCTTTCTTTCCCCCTTTCTTTGGGCTTTCTTTCCACTTTCTTTGGGCTTTCTTTCCCCTTTCTTTGGGCTTTCTTTCCCCTTTCTTTGGGCTTTCTTTGAGCTTTCTTTCCCCTTTCTTTGGGCTTTCTTTCCCCTTTCTTTGGGCTTTCTTTGGGGTGTCTTTCCCCTTTCTTTGGGCTTTCTTTCCCCTTTCTTTGGACTTTCTTTCCCCTTTCTTTGTGCTTTCTTTCCCTTTCTTTGGGCTTTCTTTGGGCTTTCTTTCCCCTTTCTTTGGGCTTTCTTTGGGCTTTCTTTGGGCTTTCTGTCCCCTTTCTTTCCCCTTTCTTTGGGCTTTCTTTGGGCTTTCTTCCCCCTTTCTTTGGGCTTTATTTCCCCTTTTTTTGGGCTTTCTTTGGTCTTTCTTTGGGCTTTCTTTCCCCTTTCTTTGGGCTTTCTTTCCCCTTTCTTTGGGCTTTCTTTGGGCTTTCTTTCCCCTTTTTTTCCATTTACTTTGGGCTTTCTTTCCCCTTTCTTTCCCCTTTTTTTGGGCTTTGTTTCCCCTTTCTTTGGGCTTTCTTTCCCCTTTCTTTGGGCTTTCCTTGGGCTTTCTTTGGGCTTTCTTTGGGCTTTCTTTCCCCTTTCTTTCCACTTTCTTTGGGCTTTCTTGGGCTTTCTTTCCCCTTTCTTTGGGCTTTCTTTCCCCTCTCTTTGGGCTTTCTTTCCCCTTTCTTTGGGCTTTCTTTCCCCTTTCTTTGGGCTGTCATTCCCCTTTCTTTGGGCTTCCTTTCCCCTTTCTTTGGGCTTTCTTTCCCCTTTCTTTGGGCTTTCTTTGGGCTTTCTTTGGGCTTTCTTTGGGCTTTCTTTGGGCTTTCTTTCCCCTTTCTTTGGGATTTCTTTCCCCTTTCTGTGGGCTTTCTTTGGGCTTTCTTTGGGCTTTCTTTGGGCTTTCTTTCCCCTTTCTTTGGGCTATTTTCGCCCTTTCTTTGGGCTTTCCTTGGGCTTTCTTTGGGCTTTCTTTGGGTTTTCTTTCCCCTTTCTTTCCACTTTCTTTGGGCTTTCATAGGCTTTCTTTCCCCTTTCTTTGTGCTTTCTTTGGGCTTTCTTTCCCCTTTCTTTGGGCTTTCTTTCCCCTTTCTTTGGGCTTTCTTCCCCTTTCTTTGGGCTTTCTTTCCCCTTTCTTTGGGCTGTCATTCCCCTTTCTTTGGGCTTTCTTTCCCCTTTCTTTGGGCTTTCTTTCCCTTTTCTTTGGGCTTTCTTTGGGCTTTCTTTGGGCTTTCTCTGGGCTTTCTTTCCCCTTTCTTTGGGCTTTCTTTCCCCTTTCTTTGGGCTTTCTTTCCCCTTTCTTTGGGCTTTCTTTCCCCTTTCTTTGGGCTTTCTTTGAGCTTTCTGTCCCCTTTCTTTGGGCTTTCTTTCCCCTTTCTTTGGGCTTTCTTTGGGCTGTCTTTCAGCTTTCTTTGGGCTTTCTTTCCCCTTTCTTTGGGCTTTCTTTCCCCTTTCTTTGGGCTTTCTTTCCCCTTTCTTTGGGCTTTCTTTCCCCTTTCTTTGGGCTTTCTTTCCCCTTTCTTTGGGCTGTCATTCCCCTTTGTTTGGGCTTTCTTTCCCATTTCTTTGGGCTTTCTTTCCCCTTTCTTTGGGCTTTCTTTCCCCTTTCTTTGGGCTTTCTTTCGCCTTTCTTTGGGCTTTCTTTCCCCTTTCTTTGGGCTGTCATTCCCCTTTCTTTGGGCTTTCTTTCCCCTTTCTTTGGGCTTCCTTTCCTCTTTCTTTGGGCTTTCTTTGGGCTTTCTTTGGTCTTTCTTTGGGCTTTCTTTGGGCTTTCTTTCCCCTTTCTTTGGGCTTTCTTTCCCCTTTCTTTGGGCTTTCTTTCCCCTTTCTGTGGGCTTTCTTTGGGCTTTCTTTGGGCTTTCTTTCCCCTTTCTTTGGGTTTTCTTTCCCCTTTCTTTGGACTTTCCTTGGGCTTTCTTTGGGGTTTCTTTGGGTTTTCATTCCCCTTTCTTTCCACTTTCTTTGGGCTTTCTTTCCCCTTTCTTTGGGCTTTCTTTCCCCTTTCTTTGGGCTTTCTTTCCCCTTTCTTTGGGCTGTCATTCCCCTTTCTTTGGGCTTTCTTTCCCCTTTCTTTGGGCTTTCTTTCCCTGTTCTTTGGGCTTTCTTTGGGCTTTCTTTGGGCTTTCTTAAGCTTTCTCTGGGCTTTCCTTCCCCTTTCTTTGGGCTTTCTTTCCCCTTTCTTTGGGCTTTCTTTCCCCTTTCTTTGGGCTTTCTTTCCCCTTTCTTTGGGCTTTCTTTGAGCTTTCTTTCCCCTTTCTTTGGGCTTTCTTTCCCCTTTCTTTGGGCTTTCTTTGGGGTGTCTTTCCCCTTTCTTTGGGCTTTCTTTCCCCATTCCTTGGGCTTTCTTTCCCCTTTCTTTGGGCTTTCTTTCCCCTTTCTTTGGGCTTTCTTTGCGCTTTCTTTCCCCTTTCTTTGGGCTTTCTTTGGGCTTTCTTTCCCCTTTCTTTGGGCTTTCTTTGGGCTTTCTTCCCCCTTTCTTTGGGCTTTCTTTCCCCTTTCTTTGGGCTTTATTTCCCCTTTCTTTGGGCTTTCTTTCCCCTTTCCTTGGGCTTTCTTTCCCCTTTCTTTGGGCTTTCTTTGGGCTTTCTTTCCCCTTTCTTTCCCCTTTCTTTGGGCTTTCTTTCCCCTTTCTTTCCCCTTTCTTTGGGCTTTGTTTCCCCTTTCTTTGGGCTTTCTTTCCCCTTTCTTTGGGCTTTCCTTGGGCTTTCTTTCCCCTTTCTTTGGGCTTTTCTTGGGCTTTCTTTGGGCTTTCTTTGGGCTTTCTTTCCACTTTATTTGGGCTTTCTTTGGGCTTTCTTGGGCTTTCTTTCCCCTTTCTTTGGGCTTTCTTTCCCCTTTCTTTGGGCTTTCTTTCCCCTTTCTTTGGGCTGTCATTCCCCTTTCTTTGGGCTTTCTTTGGGCTTTCTTTGGGCTTTCTTTCCCCTTTCTTTGGGTTTCTTTCCGTTTTCTTTGGGCTTTCTTTGGGCTTTCTTTGGGCTTTCTTCGGGCTTTCTCTGGGCTTTCTTTTCCCTTTCTTTGGGCTTTCTTTCCCCTGTCTTTGGGCTTTCTTTCCCCTTTCTTTGGGCTTTCTTTCCCCTTTCTTTGGGCTTTCTTTGAGCTTTCTTTCCCCTTTCTTTGGGCTTTCTTTCCCCTTTCTTTGGGCTTTCTTTGGGGTGTCTTTCCCCTTTCTTTGGGCTTTCTTTCCCCTTTCTTTGGACTTTCTTTCCCCTTTCTTTGTGCTTTCTTTCCGCTTTCTTTGGGCTTTCTTTGGGCTTTCTTTCCCCTTTCTTTGGGCTTTCTTTGGGCTTTCTGTCCCCTTTCTTTCCCCTTTCTTTGGGCTTTCTTTGGGCTTTCTTCCCCCTTTCTTTGGGCTTTCTTTCCCTTTTCTTTGGGCTTTCTTTTGGCTTTCTTTGGGCTTTCTCTGGGCTTTCTTTCCCCTTTCTTTGGGCTTTCTTTCCCCTTTCTTTGGGCTTTCTTTCCCCTTTCTTTGGGCTTTCTTTCCCCTTTCTTTGGGCTTTCTTTGAGCTTTCTGTCCCCTTTCTTTGGGCTTTCTTTCCCCTTTCTTTGGGCTTTCTTTCCCCTTTCTTTGGGCTTTCTTTGCGCTTTCTTTCCCCTTTCTTTCCCCTTTCTTTGGGCTTTCTTTCCCCTTTCTTTGGGCTTTCTTTCCCCTTTCTTTGGGCTTTCTTTGGGCTTTCTTTCCCCTTTCTTCTGGCTTTCTTTCCCCTTTCTTTCCCCTTTCTTTGGGCTTTCTTTGGGCTTTCTGTGGGCTTTCTTTGGGCTTTCTTTGGGCTTTCATTGGGCTTTCTTTCCCCTTTCTTTGGGCTTTCTTTCCCCTTTCTTTGGGCTTTCCTTGGGCTTTCTTTGGGCTTTCTTTGGGCTTTCTTTCCCCTTTCTTTCCACTTTCTTTGGGCTTTCTTTAGGCTTTCTTTGGGCTTTCTTTCCCCTTACTTTGGGCTTTCTTTCCCCTTTCTTTGGGATTTCTTTCCCCTTTCTTTGGGCTTTCTTTCCCCTTTCTTTGGGCTGTCATTCCCCTTTCTTTGGGCTTTCTTTCCCCTTTCTTTGGACTTTCCTTGGTCTTTCTTTGGTCTTTCTTTGGGCTTTCTTTCCCCTTTCTTTCCACTTTCTTTGGCCTTTCTTTGGGCTTTCTTTGGACTTTCTTTGGGCTTTCTTTGGGCTTTCTTTGGGCTTTCTGTGGGCATTCTTTGGGATTTATTTGGGCTTTCTTTGGGCTTTCTTTCCCCTTTCTTTCCACTTTCTTTGGGCTTTCTTTGGGCTTTCTTTGGGCTTTCTTTCCCCTTTCTTTGGGCTTTCTTTCCCCTTTCTTTGGGCTTTCTTTGGGCTTTCTTTCCCCTTTCTTTGGGCTTTCTTTCCCCTTTCTTTAGGCTTTCTTTAGGCTTTCTTTAGGCTTTCTTTGGGCTTTCTTTCCGCTTTCTTTGGGCATTCTTTGGGCTTTCTTTCCCTTTTCTTTGGGCTTTCTTTCCCCTTTCTTTGGGCTTTCTTTGGGCTTTCTTTCCCCTTTCTTTGGGCTTTCTTTCCCCTTTCTTTGGGCTGTCTTTCCCCTTTCTTTGGGCTTTCTTTCCCCTTTCTTTGGGCTTTCTTTCCCCTTTCTTTGGGCTTTCTTTCCCCTTTCTTTGGGCTTTCCTTGGGCTTTCCTTCCCCTTTCTTTGGGCTTTCTTTCCCCTTTCTTTCCCCTTTCTTTGGGCTTTCTTTGGGCTTTCTTTCCCCTTTCTTTGGGCTGTCTTTGGGCTTTCTTTCCCCTTTCTTTGGGCTTTCTTTCCCCTTTCTTTGGGCTTTCTTTGGGCTTTCTTTCCCCTTTCTTTGGGCTTTCTTTGGGCTTTCTTTGGGCTTTCTTTCCGCTTTCTTTGGGCTTTCTTTGGGCTTTCTTTTCCTTTTCTTTGGGTTCTCTTTCCCCTTTCTTTGGGCTTTCTTTCGCCTTTCTTTTGGCTTTCTTTCCACTTTCTTTGGACTTTCTATCCCCTTTCTTTGGGCTTTCTTTCCCCTTTCTTTGGGCTTTCTTTGGGCTTTCTCTCACCTTTCTTTGGGCTTTCTTTCCCCTTTCTTTGGGCTTTTTTTCCCCTTTCTTTGGGCTTTGTTTTCCCTTTCTCTGGGCTTTCTTTCCCCTTTCTTTGGGCTTTCTTTCCCCTTTGATTGGGCTTTCTTTGTGCTTTCTTTGGGCTTTCTTTGGGCTTTCTTCGGGATTTCTTTCCCCTTTGTTTGGGCTTTCTTTGGGCTTTCTTTTGGCTTTCTTTGGGCTTTCTTCGGGCTTTCTTTCCTCTTTCTTTGGGCTTTCTTTCCCCTTTCTTTGGGCTTTCTTTCCCCTTTCTTTGGGCTGTCATTCCCCTTTCTTTGGGCTTTCTTTCCCCTTTCTTTGGGCTTTCTTTCCCCTTTCTTTGGGCTTTCTTTGGGTTTTCTTTGGTCTTTCTTTGGGCTTTCTTTGGGCTTTCTTTCCCCTTTCTTTGGGCTTTCTTTCCCCTTTCTTTGGGATTTCTTTCCCCTTTCTGTGGGCTTTCTTTGGGCTTTCTTTCCCCTTTCTTTGGGTTTTCTTTCCCCTTTCTTTGGACTTTCCTTGGGCTTTTTTTTGGGGTTTCTTTGGGTTTTCTTTCCCCTTTCTTTCCACTTTTTTTGGGCTTTCTTTCCCCTTTCTTTGGGCTTTCTTTCCCCTTTCTTTGGGCTTTCTTTCCCCTTTCTTTGGGCTGTCATTCCCCTTTCTTTGGGCTTTCTTTCCCCTTTCTTTGGGCTTTCTTTCCCTGTTCTTTGGGCTTTCTTTGGGCTTTCTTTGGGCTTTCTTTCCCCTTTCTTTGGGCTTTCTTTCCCCTTTCTTTGGGCTTTCTTTGGGCTGTCACTCCCCTTTCTTTGGGCTTTCTTTCCCCTTTCTTTGGGCTTTCTTTCCCCTTTCTTTGGGCTTTCTTTGCGCTTTCTTTCCCCTTTCTTTGGGCTTTCTTTGGGCTTTCTTTCCCCTTTCTTTGGGCTTTCTTTGGGCTTTCTTCCCCCTTACTTTGGGCTTTCTTTCCCCTTTTCTTTGGGCTTTATTTCCCCTTTCTTTGGGCTTTCTTTCCCCTTTCCTTGGGCTTTCTTTCCCCTTTCTTTGGGCTTTCTTTGGGCTTTCTTTCCCCTTTCTTTGGGCTTTCTTTCCCCTTTCTTTGGGCTGTCATTCCCCTTTCTTTGGGCTTTCTTTCCCCTTTCTTTGGGCTTTCTTTCCCCTTTCTTTGGGCTTTCTTTGGGTTTTCTTTGGTCTTTCTTTGGGCTTTCTTTGGGCTTTCTTTCCCCTTTCTTTGGGCTTTCTTTCCCCTTTCTTTGGGCTTTCTTTCCCCTTTCTGTGGGCTTTCTTTGGGCTTTCTTTCCCCTTTCTTTGGGTTTTCTTTCCCCTTTCTTTGGACTTTCCTTGGGCTTTTTTTTGGGGTTTCTTTGGGTTTTCTTTCCCCTTTCTTTCCACTTTTTTTGGGCTTTCTTTCCCCTTTCTTTGGGCTTTCTTTCCCCTTTCTTTGGGCTTTCTTTCCCCTTTCTTTGGGCTGTCATTCCCCTTTCTTTGGGCTTTCTTTCCCCTTTCTTTGGGCTTTCTTTCCCTGTTCTTTGGGCTTTCTTTGGGCTTTCTTTGGGCTTTCTTTGGGCTTTCTTTCCCCTTTCTTTGGGCTTTCTTTACCCTTTCTTTGGGCTTTCTTTGGGCTGTCACTCCCCTTTCTTTGGGCTTTCTTTCCCCTTTCTTTGGGCTTTCTTTCCCCTTTCTTTGGGCTTTCTTTGCGCTTTCTTTCCCCTTTCTTTGGGCTTTCTTTGGGCTTTCTTTCCCCTTTCTTTGGGCTTTCTTTGGGCTTTCTTCCCCCTTACTTTGGGCTTTCTTTCCCCTTTCTTTGGGCTTTATTTCCCCTTTCTTTGGGCTTTCTTTCCCCTTTCCTTGGGCTTTCTTTCCCCTTTCTTTGGGCTTTCTTTGGGCTTTCTTTCCCCTTTCTTTCCGCTTTCTTTGGGCTTTCTTTCCCCTTTCTTTGGGCTTTCTTTCCCCTTTCTTTGGGCTTTCTTTCCCCTTTCTTTGGGTTTTCTTTCCCCTTTCTTTGGGCTTTCTTTCCCCTTTCTGTGGGCTTTCTTCGGGCTTTCTTTCCCCTTTCTTTCCCCTTTCTTTGGGATTTCTTTCCCCTTTCTTTGGACTTTCCTTGGGCTTTCTTTGGGGTTTCTTTGGGTTTTCTTTCCCCTTTCTTTCCACTTTCTTTGGGCTTTCTTTCCCCTTTCTTTGGGCTTTCTTTCCCATTTCTTTGGGCTTTCTTTCCCCTTTCTTTGGGCTGTCATTCCCCTTTCTTTGGGCTTTCTTTCCCCTTTCTTTGGGCTTTCTTTCCCTGTTCTTTGGGCTTTCTTTGGGCTTTCTTTGGGCTTTCTTTCGGCTTTCTCTGGGCTTTCTTTCCCCTTTCTTTGGGCTTTCTTTCCCCTTTCTTTGGGCTTTCTTTCCCCTTTCTTTGGGCTTTCTTTCCCCTTTCTTTGGGCTTTCTTTCCCCTTTCTTTGGGCTTTCTTTGAGCTTTCTTTCCCCTTTCTTTGGGCTTTCTTTGGGGTTTCTTTCCCCTCCCTTTGGGCTTTCTTTGGGCTTTCTTCCCCCTTTCTTTGGGCTTTCTTTCCCCTTTCTTTGGGCTTTATTTCCCCTTTCTTTGGGCTTTTTTTCCCCTTTCCTTGGGCTTTCTTTCCCCTTTCTTTGGGCTTTCTTTGGGCTTTCTTTCCCCTTTCTTTCCCCTTTCTTTGGGCTTTCTTTCCCCTTTCTTTCCCCTTTCTTTGGGCTTTGTTTCCCCTTTCTTTGGGCTTTCTTTCCCATTTCTTTGGGCTTTCCTTGGGCTTTCTTTCCCCTTTCTTTGGGCTTTCTTTCCCCTTTCTTTGGGCTTTTCTTGGGCTTTCTTTGGGCTTTCTTTGGGCTTTCTTTCCACTTTCTTTGGGCTTTCTTTGGGCTTTCTTGGGCTTTCTTTCCCCTTTCTTTTGGCTTTCTTTCCCCTTTCTTTTGGCTTTCTTTCCCCTTTCTTTGGGCTTTCTTTCCCCTTTCTTTGGGCTGTCATTCCCCTTTCTTTGGGCTTTCTTTCCGCTTTCTTTGGGCTTTCTTTCCCCTTTCTTTGGGCTTTCTTTCCCTTTTCTTTGGGCTTTCTTTGGGCTTTCTTTGGGCTTTCTTCGGGCTTTCTCTGGGCTTTCTTTCCTCTTTCTTTGGGCTTTCTTTCCCCTTTCTTTGGGCTTTCTTTCCCCTTTCTTTGGGCTTTCTTTCCCCTTTCTTTGGGCTTTCTTTGAGCTTTCTTTCCCCTTTCTTTGGGCTTTCTTTCCCCTTTCTTTGGGCTTTCTTTGGGGTGTCTTTCCTCTTTCTTTGGGCTTTCTTTCCCCTTTCTTTTGACTTTCTTTCCCCTTTCTTTGTGCTTTCTTTCCCCTTTCTTTGGGCTTTCTTTGGGCTTTCTTTCCCCTTTCTTTGGGCTTTCTTTGGGCTTTCTTTGGGCTTTCTGTCCCCTTTCTTTCCCCTTTCTTTGGGCTTTCTTTGGGCTTTCTTCCCCCTTTCTTTGGGCTTTCTTTCCCCTTTCTTTGGGCTTTATTTCCCCTTTCTTTGGGCTTTCTTTCCCCTTTCCTTGGGCTTTCTTTCCCCTTTCCTTGGGCTTTCTTTCCCCTTTCTTTGGGGTTTCTTTGGGCTTTCTTTGGGCTTTCTTTCCCCTTTCTTTGGGCTTTCTTTCCCCTTTCTTTGGGCTTTCTTTGGGCTTTCTTTCCCCTTTTTTTCCATTTACTTTGGGCTTTCTTTCCCCTTTCTTTCCCCTTTTTTGGGCTTTGTTTCCCCTTTCTTTGGGCTTTCTTTCCCCTTTCTTTGGGCTTTCTTTGGGCTTTCTTTCCCCTTTCTTTGGGCTTTCTTTCCCCTTTCTTTGGGCTTTCCTTGGGCTTTCTTTGGGCTTTCTTTGGGCTTTCTTTCCCCTTTCTTTCCACTTTCTTTGGGCTTTCATTGGGCTTTCTTTGGGCTTTCTTTCCCCTTTCTTTGGGCTTTCTTTCCCCTCTCTTTGGGCTTTCTTTCCCCTTTCTTTGGGCTTTCTTTCCCCTTTCTTTGGGCTGTCATTCCCCTTTCTTTGGGCTTCCTTTCCCCTTTCTTTGGGTTTCTTTCCCCTTTCTTTGGGCTTTCTTTGGGCTTTCTTTGGGCTTTCTTTGGGCTTTCTTTGGGCTTTCTTTCCTATTTCTTTGGGATTTCTTTCCCCTTTCTGTGGGCTTTCTTTGGGCTTTCTTTGGGCTTTCTTTGGGCTTTCTTTCCCCTTTCTTTGGGCTATTTTCGCCCTTTCTTTGGGCTTTCCTTGGGCTTTCTTTGGGCTTTCTTTGGGTTTTCTTTCCCCTTTCTTTCCACTTTCTTTGGGCTTTCATAGGCTTTCTTTCCCCTTTCTTTGTGCTTTCTTTGGGCTTTCTTTCCCCTTTCTTTGGGCTTTCTTTCCCCTTTCTTTGGGCTTTCTTCCCCTTTCTTTGGGCTTTCTTTCCCCTTTCTTTGGGCTGTCATTCCCCTTTCTTTGGGCTTTCTTTCCCCTTTCTTTGGGCTTTCTTTCTCCTTTCATTGGTATTTCTTTGCGCTTTCTTTCCCCTTTCTTTGGGCTTTCTTTGGGCTTTCTTTCCCCTTTCTTTGGGCTTTCTTTCCCCTTTCTTTGGGCTTTCTTTGGGCTTTCTTTCCCCTTTCTTTGGGCTTTCTTTGGGCTTTCTTTGGGCTTTCTTTCCGCTTTCTTTGGCCTTTCTTTGGGCTTTCTTTTCCTTTTCTTTGGGTTCTCTTTCCCCTTTCTTTGGGCTTTCTTTCCCCTTTCTTTTGGCTTTCTTTCCACTTTCTTTGGGCTTTCTATCCCCTTTCTTTGGGCTTTCTTTCCCCTTTCTTTGGGCTTTCTTTGGGCTTTCTCTCACCTTTCTTTGGGCTTTCTTTCCCCTTTCTTTGGGCTTTTTTTCCCCTTTCTTTGGGCTTTGTTTTCCCTTTCTCTGGGCTTTCTTTCCCCTTTCTTTGGGCTTTCTTTCCCCTTTGATTGGGCTTTCTTTGGGCTTTCTTTGGGCTTTCTTTGGGCTTTCTTCGGGATTTCTTTCCCCTTTGTTTGGGCTTTCTTTGGGCTTTCTTTGGGCTTTCTTTGGGCTTTCTTCGGGCTTTCTTTCCTCTTTCTTTGGGCTTTCTTTCCCCTTTCTTTGGGCTTTCTTTCCCCTTTCTTTGGGCTGTCTTTCCCCTTTCTTTGGGTATTCTTTCCCCTTTCTTTGGGCTTTCTTTCCCTTTTCTTTGGGCTTTCTTTGGGCTTTCTTTGGGCTTTCTCTGGGCTTTCTTTCCCCTTTCTTTGGGCTTTCTTTCCCCTTTCTTTGGGCTTTCTTTCCCCTTTCTTTGGGCTGTCATTCCCCTTTCTTTGGGCTTTCTTTCCCCTTTCTTTGGGCTTTCTTTCCCCTTTCTTTGGGCTTTCTTTGGGTTTTCTTTGGTCTTTCTTTGGGCTTTCTTTGGGCTTTCTTTCCCCTTTCTTTGGGCTTTCTTTCCCCTTTCTTTGGGCTTTCTTTCCCCTTTCTGTGGGCTTTCTTTGGGCTTTCTTTCCCCTTTCTTTGGGTTTTCTTTCCCCTTTCTTTGGACTTTCCTTGGGCTTTCTTTGGGGTTTCTTTGGGTTTTCTTTCCCCTTTCTTTCCACTTCCTTTCTTTCCCCTTTCTTTGGGCTTTCTTTCCCCTTTCTTTGGGCTTTCTTTCCGCTTTCTTTGGGCTTTCTTTCCCCTTTCTTTGGGCTTTCTTTGAGCATTCTTTCCCCTTTCTTTGGGCTTTCTTTCCCCTTTCCTTGGGCTTTCTTTCCCCTTTCTTTGGGCTTTCTTTCCCCTTTCTTTGGGCTTTCTTTGCGCTTTCTTTCCCCTTTCTTTGGGCTTTCTTTGGGCTTTCTTTCCCCTTTCTTTGGGCTTTCTTTGGGCTTTCTTCCCCCTTTCTTTGGGCTTTCTTTCCCCTTTCTTTGGGCTTTATTTCCCTCCCCCCTTCCTTTCTTTGGGCTTTCTTTCCCCTTTCCTTGGGCTTTCTTTCCCCTTTCTTTGGGCTTTCTTCGGGCTTTCTTTCCCCTTTCTTTCCGCTTTCTTTGGGCTTTCTTTCCCCTTTCTTTGGGCTTTGTTTCCCCTTTCTTTGGGATTTCTTTCCCCTTTCTTTGGGCTTTCCTTGGGCTTTCTTTCCCCTTTCTTTGGGCTTTCTTTCCCCTTTCTTTGGGCTTTCCTTGGGCTTTCTTTGGGCTTTCTTTGGGCTTTCTTTCCACTTTCTTTGGGCTTTCTTTGGGCTTTCTTGGGCTTTCTTTCCCCTTTCTTTGGGCTTTCTTTCCCCTTTCTTTGGCCTTTCTTTCCCCTTTCTTTGGGCTTTCTTTCCCCTTTCTTTTGGGCTGTCATTCCCCTTTCTTTGGGCTTTTCTTCCGCTTTCTTTGGGCTTTCTTTCCCCTTTCTTTGGGCTTTCTTTCCCTTTTCTTTGGGCTTTCTTTGGGCTTTCTTTGGGCTTTCTTCGGGCTTTCTCTGGGCTTTCTTTCCCCTTTCTTTGGGCTTTCTTTCCCCTTTCTTTGGGCTTTCTTTCCCCTTTCTTTGGGCTTTCTTTGAGCTTCCTTTCCCCTTTCTTTGGGCTTTCTTTCCCCTTTCTTTGGGCTTTCTTCGGGGTGTCTTTCCCCTTTCTTTGGGCTTTGCTTTCCCCTTTCTTTGGACTTTCTTTCCCCTTTCTTTGTGCTTTCTTTCCCCTTTCTTTGGGCTTTCTTTGGGCTTTCTTTCCCCTTTCTTTGGGCTTTCTTTGGGCTTTCTTTGGGCTTTCTGTCCCCTTTCTTTCCCCTTTCTTTGGGCTTTCTTTGGGCTTTCTTCCCCTTTCTTTGGGCTTTCTTTCCCCTTTCCTTGGGCTTTCTTTCCCCTTTCTTTGGGCTTTCTTTCCCCTTTCTTTGTGGTTTCTTTGGGCTTTCTTTGGGCTTTCTTTGGGCTTTCTTTCCCCTTTCTTTGGGCTTTCTTTGGGCTTTCTTTCCCCTTTTTTTTCCATTTACTTTGGGCTTTCTTTCCCCTTTCTTTCCCCTTTTTTGGGCTTTGTTTCCCCTTTCTTTGGGCTTTCTTTCCCCTTTCTTTAGGCTTTCTTTGGGCTTTCTTTCCCCTTTCTTTGGGCTTTCTTTCCATTTCTTTGGGCTTTCCTTGGGCTTTCTTTGGGCTTTCTTTGGGTTTTCTTTCCCCTTTCTTTCCACTTTCTTTGGGCTTTCTTGGGCTTTCTTTCCCCTTTCTTTGGGCTTTCTTTCCCCTCTCTTTGGGCTTTCTTTCCCCTTTCTTTGGGCTGTCATTCCCCTTTCTTTGGGCTTTCTTTCCCCTTTCTTTGGGCTTTATTTCCCCTTTCTTTGGGCTTTCTTTGGGCTTTCTTTGGGCTTTCTTTGGGCTTTCTTTGGGCTTTCTTTACCCTTTCTTTGGGATTTGTTTCCCCTTTCTGTGGGCTTTCTTTGGGCTTTCTTTGGGCTTTCTTTGGTCTTTCTTTCCCCTTTCTTTGGGCTATTTTCGCCCTTTCTTTGGGCTTTACTTGGGCTTTCCTTGGGCTTTCTTTGGGTTTTATTTCCCCTTTCTTTCCACTTTCTTTGGGCTTTCATAGGCTTTCTTTCCCCTTTCTTTGTGCTTTCTTTGGGCTTTCTTTCCCCTTTCTTTTGGCTTTCTTTCCCCTTTCTTTGGGCTTTCTTCCCCTTTCTTTGGGCTTTCTTTCCCCTGTCTTTGGGCTGTCATTCCCCTTTCTTTGGGCTTTCTTTCCCCTTTCTTTGGGCTTTCTTTCCCTTTTCTTTGGGCTTTCTTTGGGCTTTCTTTGGGCTTTCTTTGGGCTTTCTCTGGGCTTTCTTTCCCCTTTCTTTGGGCTTTCTTCCCCCTTTCTTTGGGCTTTCTTTCCCCTTTCTTTGGGCTTTCTTTCCCCTTTCTTTCGGCTTTCTTTGAGCTTTCTGTCCCCTTTCTTTGGGCTTTCTTTCCCTTTCTTTGGGCTTTCTTTGCGCTTTCTTTCCCCTTTCTTTCCCCCTTTCTTTGGGCTTTCTTTCCCCTTTCTTTGGGCTTTCTTTGGGCTTTCTTTCCCCTTTCTTCTGGCTTTCTTTCCCCTTTCTTTCCCCTTTCTTTGGGCTTTCTTTGGGCTTTCTGTGGGCTTTCTTTGGGCTTTCTTTGGGCTTTCTTTTCCCCTTTCTTTGGGCTTTCTTTCCCCTTTCTTTGGGCTTTCCTTGGGCTTTCTTTGGGCTTTCTTTGGGTTTCTTTCACCTTTTTTCCACTTTCTTTGGGCTTTCTTTAGGCTTTCTTTGGGCTTTCTTTCCCCTTACTTTGGGCTTTCTTTCCCCTTTCTTGGGATTTCTTTCCCCTTTCTTTGGGCTTTCTTTCCCCCTTTCTTTGGGCTGTCATTCCCCTTTCTTTGGGCTTTCTTTCCCCTTTCTTTGGGCTTTCCTTGGTCTTTCTTTGGGCTTTCTTTGGGCTTTCTTTCCCCTTTCTTTCCACTTTCTTTGGGCTTTCTTTGGGCTTTCTTTCCCCTTTCTTTGGGCTTTCTTTCCCCTTTCTTTGGGCTTTCTTTCCCCTTTCTTTGGGCTTTCTTTCCCCTTTCTTGGGCTTTCTTTCCCCTTTCTTTGGCCTTTCTTTGGGCTTTTCTTTGGGCTTTCTTTGGGCTTTCTTTGGGCTTTCTGTGGGCTTTCTTTGGGATTTATTTGGGCTTTCTTTGGGCTTTCTTTCCTCTTTCTTTCCACTTTCTTTGGGCTTTCTTTGGGCTTTCTTTGGGCTTTCTTTCCCCTTTCTTTGGGATTTCTTTCCCCTTTCTTTGGGCTTTCTTTCCCCTTACTTTGGGCTTTCTTTCCCCTTTCTTTGGGCTTTCTTTCGGCTTTCTTTGAGCTTTCTGTCCCCTTTCTTTGGGCTTTCTTTCCCCTTTCTTTGGGCTTTCTTTCCCCTTTCTTTGGCCTGTCATTCCCCTTTCTTTGGGCTTTCTTTCCCCTTTCTTTGGGCTTTCCTTGGGCTTTCTTTGGGCTTTCTTTGGGTTTTCTTTCCCCTGTCTTTCCACTTTCTTTAGGCTTTCTTGGGCTTTCTTTGGGCTTTCTTTGGGCTTTCTTTGGGCTTTCTTTCCCCTTTCTTTGGGCTTTCTTTCCCTTTCTTTGGGCTTTCTTTCCCCTTTCTTTGGCCTTTCTTTGGGCTTTCTTTGGGCTTTCATAGGCTTTCTTTCCCCTTTCTTTGGGCTTTCTTTGGGCTTTCTTTCCCATTTCTTTGGGCATTCTTTGGGCTTTCTTTGGCTTTCTTTGCGCTTTCTTTCCTCTTTCTTTGGCTTTCTTTGGGCTTTCTTTCCCCTTTCTTTGGGCTTTCTTTCCCCTTTCTTTGGGCTTTCTTTCCCCTTTCTTTGGGCTTTCTTTGGGCTTTCTTTGGGCTTTCTGTGGGCTTTCTTTGGGCTTTCTTTGGGTTTTCTTTGGGCTTTCTTTCCACTTTCTTTGGGCTTTCTTTCCCCCATTCTTTTCGCTTTCTTTGGGCTTTCTCTTTCCCCTTTCTTTGGGCTTTCTTTGGGCTTTCTTTCCCCCTTTCTTTGGGCTTTCTTTGGGGCTTTCTTTCCCCTTTGGGCTTTGTTTCCCCTTTCTTTGGGCTTTCTTTGGGCCTTTCTTTCCCCTTTCTTTGGGCTTTCTTTCCCCTTTCTTTGGGCTTTCTTTGGGCTTTCTTTCCCCTTTCTTTGGGCTTTCTTTCCCCTTTCTTTGGGCTTTCTTTGGGCTTTCCTTTCCCCTTTCTTTGGGCTTTGTTTCCCCTTTCTTTAGGCTTTCTTTAGGCTTTCTTTAGGCTTTCTTTGGGCTTTCTTTCCGATTTCTTTGGGCATTCTTTGGGCTTTCTTTCCCTTTTCTTTGGGCCCAACGAAAGCCCAAAGAAAGTGGAAATGAAGCCCAAAGAAAGGGGAAAGAAAGTCCAAAGAAAGGGGAAAGAAAGCCCAAAGAAAGGGGAAAGAAAGCCCAAAGAAAGGGGAAAGAAAAGCCCAAAGAAAGAGGAAAGAAAGCCCAAAGAAAGCCCAAAGAAAGGGGAAAGAAAGCCCAAAGAAAAGGGGAAAGAAAGCCCAAAGAAAGGGGAAAGAAATCCCAAAGAAAGCCCAAAGAAAGGGGAAAGAAAGCGCAAAGAAAGCCCAAAGAAAGCCCAAAGAAAGGGGAAAAAAAGCCAAAGAAAGGGGAAAGAAAGCCCAAAGAAAGGGGAATGAAATCCCAAAGAAAGGGGAAAGAAAGCCCAAAGAAAGCCCAAAGAAAGGGGAATGAAAGCCCAAAGAAAGCCCAAAGAAAGCCCAAAGAAAGGGGAAAGAAAGCCCAAAGAAAGGAGAAAGAAAGCCCAAAGAAAGCGCAAAGAAAGGGGAAAGAAAGCCCAAAGAAAGCCCAAAGAAAGGGGAAAAAAAGCCCAAACAAAGGGGAAAGAAATCCCAAAGAAAGCCCAAAGAAAAGGGAATGAAAGCCCAAAGAAAGGGGAAAGAAAGCCCAAAGAAAGCCCAAAGAAAGGGGAATGAAAGCCCAAACAAAGGGGAAAGAAATCCCAAAGAAAGCCAAAGAAAAGGGAATGAAAGCCCAAAGAAAGGGGAAAGAAAGCCCAAAGAAAGCCCAAAGAAAGGGGAATGAAAGCCCAAAGAAAGCCCAAAGAAAGCCAAAAGAAAGGGGAAAGAAAGCCCAAAGAAAGGGGAAAGAAAGCCCAAAGAAAGCCCAAAGAAAGGGGAAAGAAAGCCCAAAGAAAGCCCAAAGAAAGGGGAAAGAAAGCCCAAAGAAAGGGGAAAGAAAGCCGAAAGAAAGTGGAAAGAAAGCCCAAAGAAAGCTCAAAGAAAGGTGAAAGAAAGCCCAAAGTAAGGGGAAAGACATCCCAAAGAAAGGGGAAAGAACCCCAAAGAAAGCCCAAAGAAAGCCCAAAGAAAGGGGAAAGAAAGCCCAAAGAAAGCCCAAAGAAAGGGGAAACAAAGCAAAAAGAAAGGGGAAAGAAAGCCCAAAGAAAGCCCAAAGAAAGCCCAAAGAAAGCCCAAAGAAAGGGGAAACAAAGCCCAAAGAAAGGGTAAAGAAAGCCCAAAGAAAGCCCAAAGAAAGGGGAAAGAAACCCAAAGAAAGGGGAAAGAAAGCCCAGAGAAAGTCCAATGAAAGGGGAAGGAAAGCCCAAAGAAAGCCCAAATAAAGGGGAAAGAAAGCCCAAAGAAAGCCCAAGGAAAGGGGAAAGAAAGCCCAAGGAAAGCCCAAAGAAAGAGGAATGAAAGCCCAAAGAAAGCCCAAAGAAAGGGGAAAGAAAGCCCAAAGAAAGCCCAAAGAAAGGGGAAAGAAAGCCCAAAAAAAGCCCAAAGAAAGCCCAAAGAAAGCCCAAAGACAGCCCAAAGAAAGGGGAAAGAAAGCCCAAAGAAAGCCCAAAGAAAGCCCAAAAAAAGGGGAACTAAAGCCCAAAGAAAGGGGAAAGAAAGCCCAGACAAAGCCCAAAGAAAGGGGAAAAAAAGCACAAAGAAAGCCCAAAGAAAGGGAATGAAAGCCCAAAGAAAGGGGAAAGAAAGCCGAAAGAAATCGGAAAGAAAGCCCAAAGAAAGGGGAAAGAAAGCCCAAAGAAAGCGCAAAGAAATGGGAAAGAAATCCCAAAGAAAGCCAAAAGAAAGGGGAAAGAAAGCCCCAAAGAAAGGGGAAAGAAAGCCCAAAAAAAGCCCAAGAAAGGGGAAAGAAAGGGGAAAGAACGCCCAAAGAAAGCCCAAGGAAAGCCAAAAGAAAGGGGAAAGAAAGCCCAAAGAAAGCCCAAAGTAAGCCCAAAGAAGGAAGAAAGAAGTAAGAAAAAAGTAAAAAGAAGTAAGAAAGAAGTAAGAAAGAAGTAAGAAAGAAGTAAGAAAGAAATAAGAAAAAAGTAATAAAGAAGTAAGAAAAAATTAAGAAAGAAGAAAGAAAGAAAAAAGAAAGAAAGAAGAGAGAAAGAAGAAAGAAAGGAGAAAGAAAGAAGAAAGAAGAAAAAAGAAGAAAAGAAAGAAGAAAGAAAGAAGAAAAGAAAGAAGAAAGGAAGAAGAAAGGATGAAGAAAGAAAGAAAGAAGAAAGAATGAAGAAAGAAAGAAGGAAGAAAGGAGAAAGAAAGAAGAAAGAAAGAAGAAATATAGAAGAAAGAAAGAAGTAAGAAAGAAGAAAGAAAGAAGAAAGAAAGAAAGAAGAAAGAAAGAAATAAAGAAGAAAGGAAGAAGAAAGGAAGAAGAAAGGAAGAAGAAAGGAAGAATAAAGAAAAAGAAAGTAAGAAGAAAGAAAGAAGAAAGAAGAAAGAAGGAAGAAAGAAAAAAGAAAGAAGGAAAGAAGAAAGAAAGAAGAAAGAAAGAAAGAAGAAAGTAAGAAAGAAGAAAGAAAGAATCAAGAAAGAAAGAAGTAAGAAAGAAAGAAAGAAAGAAAGAAATAAAGAAAGAAGAAAGAAAGAAGAAAGAAAGAAGAAAGAAAGAAGAAAGAAAGAAGAAATAATGAAGAAAGGAAGAATGAAGAAAGAAAGAAGGAAGAAAGTAACAAAGAAGAAAGAAGAAAGAAAGAAGCAAGAAAGTAAGAAAGAAGAAAGAAAGAAGAAAGAAAGAAGAAAGAAAGAAAGAAGAAAGAAAGAAGAAAGAAAAGAGAAAGAAAGAAGAAAGAAGAAAAAAAGAAGGAAGAAAGAAGAAAGAAAGAAGAAAGGAAGAAGAAAGGAAGAAGAAATGAAGAATAAAGAAAGAAGAAAGAAAGAAGAAAGAAAGAAGAAAGAAGAAAAAAGAAGAAAGAAAGAAGTAAGGAAGAAGTAAGAAAGAAAGAAGAAAGGAAGAAGAAAGGAAGAAGAGAGGAAGAAAGAAGAAATAAAGAACGAAGAAAGAAAGAAGAAAGAAAGAAGAAAGAAAGAAAGAAAGAAAGAAGAAAGTAAGAAAGAAGAAAGAAAGAAAAAAGAAAGGAGAAAGAAAGAAGAAAGAAGAAAAAAAGAAGAAAGAAAGAAGAAAGAAAGAAGAAAGAAAGAAGAAATAATGAAGAAAGGAAGAATGAAGAAAGAAAGAAAGAAGAAAGTAACAAAGAAGAAAGAAAGAAAGAAAGAAGCAAGAAAGTAAGAAAGAAGAAAGAAAGAAGAAAGAAAGAAGAAAGAAAGAAAGAAGAAAGAAAGAAGAAAGAAAGAAGAAAGAAAGAAGAAAGAAAGAAGAAAGAAAGAAGAAAGAAAGAAGAAATAAAGAAGAAAGGAAGAAGAAAGGAAGAAGAAAGGAAGAATAAAGAAAAAGAAAATAAGAAGAAAGAAAGAAGAAAGAAGAAAGAAAGAAGAAAGAAAAAAGAAAGAAGGAAGGAAGAAAGAAAGAAGAAAGAAAGAAGAAAGAAGAAAAAAGAATAAAGAAAGAAGTAAGAAAGAAGTAAGAAAGAGGTAAGAAATAATTAAGAAAGAAGTAAGAAAGAAAGAAGAAAGGAAGAAGAAAGGAAGAAGAGAGGAAGAAAGAAGAAATAAAGAACGAAGAAAGAAGAAAGAAAGAAAGAAGAAAGAAAGAATAAAGAA
>NW_027043565.1:0-71615 GCF_036013475.1 Columba livia | reverse complement strand
AAAGAAGAAAGAAGAAAGAAAGAAGTACGAAAGAAGTAAGAAAGAAGAAAGAAAGAAAAAAGAAGAAAGAAAGAAGAAAGAAGGAATTAAGAAAGAAGTAAGAAAGAAGTAAGAAAGTAGTTAGAAAGAAGTAAGAAAGAATTAAGAAAGAAGAAAAAAGAACTTATAAAGAAGTTAGAAAGAAGTAAGAAAAAGTAAGAAAGAAGAAAGAAAGAAGTAAGAAAGAAGGAAGAAAGAAAGAAGTAAGAAGGAATGAAGAAAGAAGTAAGAAAGAAGTAAGAAAGAAGTAAGAATGAAGTAAGAAAGAAGTAAGAAAGAAGTAAGAAAGAAGTAAGAAAGTAGTTAGAAAGAGGTAAGAAAGAATTAAGAAAGAAAGAAGTAAGAAAGAAGTAAGAAAGAAGTAAGAAAGTAGTTAGAAAGAAGTAAGAAAGAATTAAGAAAGAAAGAAGTAAGAAAGAAGTAATAAAGAAGTAAGAAAGAAAGAAGAAAGAAAGAAGAAAGAAAGAAGTTAGAAAGAAGTAAGAAAGAAGTAAGAAAGAAGTTAGAAAGAAGTAAGAAAGAAGTAAGAAAGAAGTAAGAAAGAAGTAAGAAAGAAGTAGAGAAAGAAGTAAGAAAGATGTAAGAAAGAAGTAAGAGAGAAGAAAGAAAGAAGTAAGAAAGAAGAAAGTAAGAAGAAAGAAAGAATTAAGAAAGAATTAAGAAAGAAGTAAGAAAGAAGTAAGAAAGAAGTAAGAAAGAAGTAAGAAAGAAGTAAGAAAGAAAGAAGTAAGAAAGAAGTAACAAGGAAGTAAGAAAGAAACAAGAAAGAAAGAAGAAAGAAAGAAGTAAGAAAGAAGTAAGAAAGAAGTAAGAAAGAAGTTAGAAAGAAGTAAGAAAGAAGTAAGAAAGAAGTAAGAAAGAAGTAAGAAAGAAGTAAGAAAGAAAGAAGTAAGGAAGAAGTAAGAAAGAAGTAAGGAAGAAGAAAGAAAGAAGTAAGAAAGAATTAAGAAAGAAGTAAGAATGAAGTAAGAAAGAATTAAGAAAGAAAGAAGAAAGAAATAAGAAAGAAAGAAGTTAGAAAGAAGTAAGAAAGAAGTAAGAAAGAAGTTTGAAAGAAGTAAGAAAGAAGGAAGAAAGAAGTAAGAAAGAAGGAAGAAAGAAATAAGAAAGAAAGAAGAAAGAAGTTAAGAAAGAAGTAAGAAAGAAGTAAGAATGTAGTTAGGAAGAAGTAAGAAAGAATTAAGAAAGAAAGAAGTAAGAAAGAAGTAAGAAAGAAGTTAGAAAGAAGTAAGAAAGAAGGAAGAAAGAAGTAAGAAAGAAGTAAGGAAGAAGTAAGAAAGAAGTAAGAAAGAAGAAAAAAGAAGTTAGAAAGAAGTAAGAAAGAAGTAAGAAAGAAGTAAGAAAGAAGTAAGAAAGAAGAAAGAAAGAAGTAAGAAAGAAGAAAGAAAGAAAGAAGAAAGAAGTAAGAAAGAAGTAAGAAAGAAGAAAGAAATAAGAAAGAAAGAAGTAAGAAAGAAGAAAGAAAGAAGAAAGAAGAAAGAAAGAAGTACGAAAGAAGTAAGAAAGAAGAAAGAAAGAAAAAAGAAGAAAGAAAGAAGAAAGAAAGAATTAAGAAAGAAGTAAGAAAGAAGTAAGAAAGTAGTTAGAAAGAAGTAAGAAAGAATTAAGAAAGAAGAAAAAAGAACTTATAAAGAAGTTAGAAAGAAGTAAGAAAAAGTAAGAAAGAAGAAAGAAAGAAGTAAGAAAGAAGGAAGAAAGAAAGAAGTAAGAAGGAATGAAGAAAGATGTAAGAAAGAAGTAAGAACGAAGTAAGATTGAAGTAAGAAAAAGTAAGAAAGAAGTAAGAAAGAAGTAAGAAATAAAGAAGAAAGAAGTTAAGAAAGAAGTAAGAAAGAAGTAAGAAAGTAGTTAGAAAGAAGTAAGAAAGAATTAAGAAAGAAAGAAGAAAGAAAGAAGTATGAAAGAAGTAAGGAAGAAAGAAGAAAGAAAGAAGCAAGAAAGAAGTTAGAAAGAAGTAAGAAAGAAGGAAGAAAGAAAGAAGTAAGAAAGAAGAAGGAAAGAAAGAAGAAAGAAAGAAGAAAGAAAGAAGTTAGAAAGAAGTAAGAAAGAAGTAAGAAAGAAGTTAGAAAGAAGTAAGAAAGAAGTAGAGAAAGAAGTAAGAAAGAAGTAAGAAAGAAGTAGAGAAAGAAGTAAGAAAGATGTAAGAAAGAAGTAAGAGAGAAGAAAGAAAGAAGTAAGAAAGTAGTTAGAAAGAAGTAAGAAAGAATTAAGAAAGAAAGAAGTAAGAAAGAAGTAAGAAAGAAAGAAGAAAGAAATAAGAAAGAAAGAAGTTAGAAAGAAGTAAGAAAGAAGTAAGAAAGAAGTTAGAAAGAAGTAAGAAAGAAGTAAGAAAGAAGTAAGAAAGAAGAAAGAAAGAGGAAAGAAAGAAGTAAGAAAGAAGTCAGAAAGAAGTCAGAAAGAAGTAAGAAAGAAAGAAGAAAGAAGTTAAGAAATAGGTAAGAAAGAAGTAAGAAAGTAGTTAGAAAGAAGTAAGAAAGAATTAAGAAAGAAAGAAGTAAGAAAGAAGAAAGAAAGAAGTTAGAAAGAAAGAAGAAAGTAAGAAGAAAGAAAGAAGTTAGAAAGAAGCAAGAAAGAAGTAAGAAAGAAGTTAGAAAGAAGTAAGAAAGAAGGAAGAAAGAAGTAAGAAAGAAGTAAGAAAGAAAGAAGAAAGAAGTTAAGAAAGAAGTAAGAAAGAAGTAAGAAAGAAGAAAGAAGAAAAAAGAAGTTAGAAAGAAGTAAGAAAGAAGTAAGAAAGAAGTAAGAAAGAAGTAAGAAAGAAGAAAGAAAGAAGTAAGAAAGAAGAAAGAAAGAAAGAAGAAAGAAGTAAGAAAGAATTAAGAAAGAAGTAAGAAAGAAGAAAGAAAGAAGAAAGAAAGAAGTAAGAAAGAATTAAGAAAGAAGAAAGAAAGAAAGAAGAAAGAAGAAAGAAAGAAGTAAGAAAGAAGTAAGAAAGAAGAAAGAAAGAAGTAAGAAAGAAGAAAGAAAGAAGAAAGAAAGAATTAAGAAAGAAGTAAGAAAGAGGAAAGAAAGAAGAAAGAAAGAAGTAAGAAAGAAGTAAGAAAGAAGAAAGAAAGAAGTAAGGAAGAAGAAAGAAAGAAGAAAGAAAGAATTAAGAAAGAAGTAAGAAAGAAGTAAGAAAGAAGTAAGAAAGAAGTAAGAAAGAAAGGAGTAAGAAAGAAGTAAGAAAGAAGTAAGAAAGAAAGAAGAAAGAAAGAAGAAAGAAAGAAGTTGGAAATAAGTAAGAACGAAGTAAGAAAGAAGTAACAAAGAAGTAAGAAAGAAGTAAGAAAACAGTACTAAAGAAGTAAGAAAGAAGTAAGAAAGAAGAAAGAAAGAAAGAAGAAAGAAGTAAGAAAGAAGTAAGAAAGAAGAAAGAAAGAAGTAAGAAAGAAGAAAGAAAACAGTACTAAAGAAGTAAGAAAGAAGTAAGAAAGAAGAAAGAAAGAAAGAAGAAAGAAGTAAGAAAGAAGTAAGAAAGAAGAAAGAAAGAAGAAAGAAAGAAGTAAGAAAGAAGTAAGAAAGAAGAAAGAAAGAAAGAAGAAAGAAGAAAGAAAGAAGTAAGAAAGAAGTAAGAAAGTAGTTAGAAAGAAGTAAGAAAGAATTAAGAAAGAAAGAAGTAAGAAAGAAGTAAGAAAGAAGTAAGAAAGAAAGAAGAAAGAAATAAGAAAGAAAGAAGTTAGAAAGAAGTAAGAAAGAAGTTAGAAAGAAGTAAGAAAGAAGTAAGAAAGAAGTAAGAAAGAAGTAAGAAAGAAGTTAGAAAGAAGTAAGAAAGAAGTAAGAAAGAAGTAAGAAAGAAGTAAGAAAGAAGTAAGAAAGAAAGAAGTAAGGAAGAAGTAAGAAAGAAGTAAGGAAGAAGATAGAAAGAAGTAAGAAAGAATTAAGAAAGAAAGAAGTAAGAAAGAAGTAAGAAAGAATTAAGAAAGAAAGAAGAAAGAAATAAGAAAGAAAGAAGTTAGAAAGAAGTAAGAAAGAAGTAAGAAAGAAGTTTGAAAGAAGTAAGAAAGAAGGAAGAAAGAAGTAAGAAAGAAGTAAGAAAGAAAGAAGAAAGAAGTTAAGAAAGAAGTAAGAAAGAAGTAAGAATGTAGTTAGGAAGAAGTAAGAAAGAATTAAGAAAGAAAGAAGTAAGAAAGAAGTAAGAAAGAAGTTAGAAAAAAGTAAGAAAGAAGGAAGAAAGAAGTAAGAAAGAAGTAAGAAAGAAGTAAGAAAGAAGTAAGAAAGAAGAAAAAAGAAGTTAGAAAGAAGTAAGAAAGAAGTAAGAAAGAAGAAAGAAAGAAGTAAGAAAGAAGAAAGAAAGAAAGAAGAAAGAAGTAAGAAAGAAGTAAGAAAGAAGAAAGAAATAAGAAAGAAAGAAGTAAGAAAGAAGAAAGAAAGAAAGAAGAAAGAAGAAAGAAAGAAGTACGAAAGAAGTAAGAAAGAAGAAAGAAAGAAAAAAGAAGAAAGAAAGAAGAAAGAAGGAATTAAGAAAGAAGTAAGAAAGAAGTAAGAAAGTAGTTAGAAAGAAGTAAGAAAGAATTAAGAAAGAAGAAAAAAGAACTTATAAAGAAGTTAGAAAGAAGTAAGAAAAAGTAAGAAAGAAGAAAGAAAGAAGTAAGAAAGAAGGAAGAAAGAAAGAAGTAAGAAGGAATGAAGAAAGAAGTAAGAAAGAAGTAAGAAAGAAGTAAGAATGAAGTAAGAAAGAAGTAAGAAAGAAGTAAGAAAGAAGTAAGAAAGTAGTTAGAAAGAGGTAAGAAAGAATTAAGAAAGAAAGAAGTAAGAAAGAAGTAAGAAAGAAGTAAGAAAGTAGTTAGAAAGAAGTAAGAAAGAATTAAGAAAGAAAGAAGTAAGAAAGAAGTAATAAAGAAGTAAGAAAGAAAGAAGAAAGAAAGAAGAAAGAAAGAAGTTAGAAAGAAGTAAGAAAGAAGTAAGAAAGAAGTTAGAAAGAAGTAAGAAAGAAGTAAGAAAGAAGTAAGAAAGAAGTAAGAAAGAAGTAGAGAAAGAAGTAAGAAAGATGTAAGAAAGAAGTAAGAGAGAAGAAAGAAAGAAGTAAGAAAGAAGAAAGTAAGAAGAAAGAAAGAATTAAGAAAGAATTAAGAAAGAAGTAAGAAAGAAGTAAGAAAGAAGTAAGAAAGAAGTAAGAAAGAAGTAAGAAAGAAAGAAGTAAGAAAGAAGTAACAAGGAAGTAAGAAAGAAACAAGAAAGAAAGAAGAAAGAAAGAAGTAAGAAAGAAGTAAGAAAGAAGTAAGAAAGAAGTTAGAAAGAAGTAAGAAAGAAGTAAGAAAGAAGTAAGAAAGAAGTAAGAAAGAAGTAAGAAAGAAAGAAGTAAGGAAGAAGTAAGAAAGAAGTAAGGAAGAAGAAAGAAAGAAGTAAGAAAGAATTAAGAAAGAAGTAAGAATGAAGTAAGAAAGAATTAAGAAAGAAAGAAGAAAGAAATAAGAAAGAAAGAAGTTAGAAAGAAGTAAGAAAGAAGTAAGAAAGAAGTTTGAAAGAAGTAAGAAAGAAGGAAGAAAGAAGTAAGAAAGAAGGAAGAAAGAAATAAGAAAGAAAGAAGAAAGAAGTTAAGAAAGAAGTAAGAAAGAAGTAAGAATGTAGTTAGGAAGAAGTAAGAAAGAATTAAGAAAGAAAGAAGTAAGAAAGAAGTAAGAAAGAAGTTAGAAAGAAGTAAGAAAGAAGGAAGAAAGAAGTAAGAAAGAAGTAAGGAAGAAGTAAGAAAGAAGTAAGAAAGAAGAAAAAAGAAGTTAGAAAGAAGTAAGAAAGAAGTAAGAAAGAAGTAAGAAAGAAGTAAGAAAGAAGAAAGAAAGAAGTAAGAAAGAAGAAAGAAAGAAAGAAGAAAGAAGTAAGAAAGAAGTAAGAAAGAAGAAAGAAATAAGAAAGAAAGAAGTAAGAAAGAAGAAAGAAAGAAGAAAGAAGAAAGAAAGAAGTACGAAAGAAGTAAGAAAGAAGAAAGAAAGAAAAAAGAAGAAAGAAAGAAGAAAGAAAGAATTAAGAAAGAAGTAAGAAAGAAGTAAGAAAGTAGTTAGAAAGAAGTAAGAAAGAATTAAGAAAGAAGAAAAAAGAACTTATAAAGAAGTTAGAAAGAAGTAAGAAAAAGTAAGAAAGAAGAAAGAAAGAAGTAAGAAAGAAGGAAGAAAGAAAGAAGTAAGAAGGAATGAAGAAAGATGTAAGAAAGAAGTAAGAACGAAGTAAGATTGAAGTAAGAAAAAGTAAGAAAGAAGTAAGAAAGAAGTAAGAAATAAAGAAGAAAGAAGTTAAGAAAGAAGTAAGAAAGAAGTAAGAAAGAAGTAAGAAAGCAGTTAGAAAGAAGTAAGAAAGAAGGAAGAAAGAAGTAAGAAAGAAGTAAGAAATAAAGAAGAAAGAAGTTAAGAAAGAAGTAAGAAAGAAGTAAGAAAGAAGTAAGAAAGCAGTTAGAAAGAAGTAAGAAAGAATTAAGAAAGAAAGAAGTAAGAAAGAAGTAAGAAAGAAGTAAGAAAGAAGTAAGAAAGAAGTCAGAAAGAAGTCAGAAAGAAGTAAGAAAGAAGTAAGAAAAAAGAAGAAAGAAGTTAAGAAAGAAGTAAGAAAGAAGTAAGAAAGAAGTAAGAAAGCAGTTAGAAAGAAGTAAGAAAGAATTAAGAAAGAAAGAAGTAAGAAAGAAGAAAGAAAGAAGTAAGAAAGAAGTTAGAAAGAAGTAAGAAAGAAGGAAGAAAGAAGTAAGAAAGAAGTAAGAAATAAAGAAGAAAGAAGTTAAGAAAGAAGTAAGAAAGAAGTAAGAAAGAAGTAAGAAAGCAGTTAGAAAGAAGTAAGAAAGAATTAAGAAAGAAAGAAGTAAGAAAGAAGTAAGAAAGAAGTAAGAAAGAAGTAAGAAAGAAAGAAGTAAGAAAGAAGTAACAAGGAAGTAAGAAAGAAACAAGAAAGAAAGAAGAAAGAAAGAAGTAAGAAAGAAGTAAGAAAGAAGTAAGAAAGAAGTTAGAAAGAAGTAAGAAAGAAGTAAGAAAGAAGTAAGAAAGAAGTAAGAAAGAAGTAAGAAAGAAAGAAGTAAGGAAGAAGTAAGAAAGAAGTAAGGAAGAAGAAAGAAAGAAGTAAGAAAGAATTAAGAAAGAAGTAAGAATGAAGTAAGAAAGAATTAAGAAAGAAAGAAGAAAGAAATAAGAAAGAAAGAAGTTAGAAAGAAGTAAGAAAGAAGTAAGAAAGAAGTTTGAAAGAAGTAAGAAAGAAGGAAGAAAGAAGTAAGAAAGAAGGAAGAAAGAAATAAGAAAGAAAGAAGAAAGAAGTTAAGAAAGAAGTAAGAAAGAAGTAAGAATGTAGTTAGGAAGAAGTAAGAAAGAATTAAGAAAGAAAGAAGTAAGAAAGAAGTAAGAAAGAAGTTAGAAAGAAGTAAGAAAGAAGGAAGAAAGAAGTAAGAAAGAAGTAAGGAAGAAGTAAGAAAGAAGTAAGAAAGAAGAAAAAAGAAGTTAGAAAGAAGTAAGAAAGAAGTAAGAAAGAAGTAAGAAAGAAGTAAGAAAGAAGAAAGAAAGAAGTAAGAAAGAAGAAAGAAAGAAAGAAGAAAGAAGTAAGAAAGAAGTAAGAAAGAAGAAAGAAATAAGAAAGAAAGAAGTAAGAAAGAAGAAAGAAAGAAGAAAGAAGAAAGAAAGAAGTACGAAAGAAGTAAGAAAGAAGAAAGAAAGAAAAAAGAAGAAAGAAAGAAGAAAGAAAGAATTAAGAAAGAAGTAAGAAAGAAGTAAGAAAGTAGTTAGAAAGAAGTAAGAAAGAATTAAGAAAGAAGAAAAAAGAACTTATAAAGAAGTTAGAAAGAAGTAAGAAAAAGTAAGAAAGAAGAAAGAAAGAAGTAAGAAAGAAGGAAGAAAGAAAGAAGTAAGAAGGAATGAAGAAAGATGTAAGAAAGAAGTAAGAACGAAGTAAGATTGAAGTAAGAAAAAGTAAGAAAGAAGTAAGAAAGAAGTAAGAAATAAAGAAGAAAGAAGTTAAGAAAGAAGTAAGAAAGAAGTAAGAAAGAAGTAAGAAAGCAGTTAGAAAGAAGTAAGAAAGAAGGAAGAAAGAAGTAAGAAAGAAGTAAGAAATAAAGAAGAAAGAAGTTAAGAAAGAAGTAAGAAAGAAGTAAGAAAGAAGTAAGAAAGCAGTTAGAAAGAAGTAAGAAAGAATTAAGAAAGAAAGAAGTAAGAAAGAAGTAAGAAAGAAGTAAGAAAGAAGTAAGAAAGAAGTCAGAAAGAAGTCAGAAAGAAGTAAGAAAGAAGTAAGAAAAAAGAAGAAAGAAGTTAAGAAAGAAGTAAGAAAGAAGTAAGAAAGAAGTAAGAAAGCAGTTAGAAAGAAGTAAGAAAGAATTAAGAAAGAAAGAAGTAAGAAAGAAGAAAGAAAGAAGTAAGAAAGAAGTTAGAAAGAAGTAAGAAAGAAGGAAGAAAGAAGTAAGAAAGAAGTAAGAAATAAAGAAGAAAGAAGTTAAGAAAGAAGTAAGAAAGAAGTAAGAAAGAAGTAAGAAAGCAGTTAGAAAGAAGTAAGAAAGAATTAAGAAAGAAAGAAGTAAGAAAGAAGTAAGAAAGAAGTAAGAAAGAAAGAAGAAAGAAATAAGAAAGAAAGAAGTTAGAAAGAAGTAAGAAAGAAGTAAGAAAGAAGTTAGAAAGAAGTAAGAAGGAAGTAAGAAAGAAGTAAGAAAGAAGAAAGAAAGAAGAAAGAAAGAAGTAAGAAAGAAGTCAGAAAGAAAGAAGAAAGAAGTTAAGAAAGAAGTAAGAAAGAAGTAAGAAAGTAGTTAGAAAGAAGTAAGAAAGAATTAAGAAAGAAAGAAGTAAGAAAGAAGTAATAAAGAAGTAAGAAAGAAAGAAGAAAGAAAGAAGAAAGAAAGAAGTTAGAAAGAAGTAAGAAAGAAGTAAGAAAGAAGTTAGAAAGAAGTAAGAAAGAAGTAAGAAAGAAGTAAGAAAGAAAGAAGAAAGAAAGAAGAAAGAAATAAGTTAGAAAGAAGTAAGAAAGAAGTAAGAAAGAGGTTAGAAAGAAGTAAGAAAGAAGTAAGAAAGAAGTAAGAAAGAAGTAAGAAAGAAAGAAGTAAGGAAGAAGTAAGAAAGAAGTAAGGAAGAAGAAAGAAAGAAGTAAGAAAGAAGTAAGAAAGAAGTAAGAAAGAAGTAAGGAAGAAGAAAGAAAGAAGTTAGAAAGAAGTAAGAAAGAAGTAAGAAAGAAGTTAGAAATAAGTAAGCAAGAAGGAAGAAAGAAGTAAGAAAGAAGTAAGAAATAAAGAAGAAAGAAATAAGAAAGAAAGAAGTTAGAAAGAAGTAAGAAAGAAGTAAGAAAGAAGTTAGAAAGAAGTAAGAAGGAAGTAAGAAAGAAGTAAGAAAGAAGAAAGAAAGAAGAAAGAAAGAAGTAAGAAAGAAGTCAGAAAGAAGTCAGAAAGAAGTAAGAAAGAAGTAAGAAAAAAGAAGAAAGAAGTTAAGAAAGAAGTAAGAAAGAAGTAAGAAAGTAGTTAGAAAGAAGTAAGAAAGAATTAAGAAAGAAAGAAGAAAGAAAGAAGTATGAAAGAAGTAAGGAAGAAAGAAGAAAGAAAGAAGCAAGAAAGAAGTTAGAAAGAAGTAAGAAAGAAGGAAGAAAGAAAGAAGTAAGAAAGAAGAAGGAAAGAAAGAAGAAAGAAAGAAGAAAGAAAGAAGTTAGAAAGAAGTAAGAAAGAAGTAAGAAAGAAGTTAGAAAGAAGTAAGAAAGAAGTAGAGAAAGAAGTAAGAAAGAAGTAAGAAAGAAGTAGAGAAAGAAGTAAGAAAGATGTAAGAAAGAAGTAAGAGAGAAGAAAGAAAGAAGTAAGAAAGTAGTTAGAAAGAAGTAAGAAAGAATTAAGAAAGAAAGAAGTAAGAAAGAAGTAAGAAAGAAAGAAGAAAGAAATAAGAAAGAAAGAAGTTAGAAAGAAGTAAGAAAGAAGTAAGAAAGAAGTTAGAAAGAAGTAAGAAAGAAGTAAGAAAGAAGTAAGAAAGAAGAAAGAAAGAGGAAAGAAAGAAGTAAGAAAGAAGTCAGAAAGAAGTCAGAAAGAAGTAAGAAAGAAAGAAGAAAGAAGTTAAGAAATAGGTAAGAAAGAAGTAAGAAAGTAGTTAGAAAGAAGTAAGAAAGAATTAAGAAAGAAAGAAGTAAGAAAGAAGAAAGAAAGAAGTTAGAAAGAAAGAAGAAAGTAAGAAGAAAGAAAGAAGTTAGAAAGAAGCAAGAAAGAAGTAAGAAAGAAGTTAGAAAGAAGTAAGAAAGAAGGAAGAAAGAAGTAAGAAAGAAGTAAGAAAGAAAGAAGAAAGAAGTTAAGAAAGAAGTAAGAAAGAAGTAAGAAAGAAGAAAGAAGAAAAAAGAAGTTAGAAAGAAGTAAGAAAGAAGTAAGAAAGAAGTAAGAAAGAAGTAAGAAAGAAGAAAGAAAGAAGTAAGAAAGAAGAAAGAAAGAAAGAAGAAAGAAGTAAGAAAGAATTAAGAAAGAAGTAAGAAAGAAGAAAGAAAGAAGAAAGAAAGAAGTAAGAAAGAATTAAGAAAGAAGAAAGAAAGAAAGAAGAAAGAAGAAAGAAAGAAGTAAGAAAGAAGTAAGAAAGAAGAAAGAAAGAAGTAAGAAAGAAGAAAGAAAGAAGAAAGAAAGAATTAAGAAAGAAGTAAGAAAGAGGAAAGAAAGAAGAAAGAAAGAAGTAAGAAAGAAGTAAGAAAGAAGAAAGAAAGAAGTAAGGAAGAAGAAAGAAAGAAGAAAGAAAGAATTAAGAAAGAAGTAAGAAAGAAGTAAGAAAGAAGTAAGAAAGAAGTAAGAAAGAAAGGAGTAAGAAAGAAGTAAGAAAGAAGTAAGAAAGAAAGAAGAAAGAAAGAAGAAAGAAAGAAGTTAGAAATAAGTAAGAACGAAGTAAGAAAGAAGTAACAAAGAAGTAAGAAAGAAGTAAGAAAACAGTACTAAAGAAGTAAGAAAGAAGTAAGAAAGAAGAAAGAAAGAAAGAAGAAAGAAGTAAGAAAGAAGTAAGAAAGAAGAAAGAAAGAAGTAAGAAAGAAGAAAGAAAACAGTACTAAAGAAGTAAGAAAGAAGTAAGAAAGAAGAAAGAAAGAAAGAAGAAAGAAGTAAGAAAGAAGTAAGAAAGAAGAAAGAAAGAAGAAAGAAAGAAGTAAGAAAGAAGTAAGAAAGAAGAAAGAAAGAAAGAAGAAAGAAGAAAGAAAGAAGTAAGAAAGAAGTAAGAAAGTAGTTAGAAAGAAGTAAGAAAGAATTAAGAAAGAAAGAAGTAAGAAAGAAGTAAGAAAGAAGTAAGAAAGAAAGAAGAAAGAAATAAGAAAGAAAGAAGTTAGAAAGAAGTAAGAAAGAAGTTAGAAAGAAGTAAGAAAGAAGTAAGAAAGAAGTAAGAAAGAAGTAAGAAAGAAGTTAGAAAGAAGTAAGAAAGAAGTAAGAAAGAAGTAAGAAAGAAGTAAGAAAGAAGTAAGAAAGAAAGAAGTAAGGAAGAAGTAAGAAAGAAGTAAGGAAGAAGATAGAAAGAAGTAAGAAAGAATTAAGAAAGAAAGAAGTAAGAAAGAAGTAAGAAAGAATTAAGAAAGAAAGAAGAAAGAAATAAGAAAGAAAGAAGTTAGAAAGAAGTAAGAAAGAAGTAAGAAAGAAGTTTGAAAGAAGTAAGAAAGAAGGAAGAAAGAAGTAAGAAAGAAGTAAGAAAGAAAGAAGAAAGAAGTTAAGAAAGAAGTAAGAAAGAAGTAAGAATGTAGTTAGGAAGAAGTAAGAAAGAATTAAGAAAGAAAGAAGTAAGAAAGAAGTAAGAAAGAAGTTAGAAAAAAGTAAGAAAGAAGGAAGAAAGAAGTAAGAAAGAAGTAAGAAAGAAGTAAGAAAGAAGTAAGAAAGAAGAAAAAAGAAGTTAGAAAGAAGTAAGAAAGAAGTAAGAAAGAAGAAAGAAAGAAGTAAGAAAGAAGAAAGAAAGAAAGAAGAAAGAAGTAAGAAAGAAGTAAGAAAGAAGAAAGAAATAAGAAAGAAAGAAGTAAGAAAGAAGAAAGAAAGAAAGAAGAAAGAAGAAAGAAAGAAGTACGAAAGAAGTAAGAAAGAAGAAAGAAAGAAAAAAGAAGAAAGAAAGAAGAAAGAAGGAATTAAGAAAGAAGTAAGAAAGAAGTAAGAAAGTAGTTAGAAAGAAGTAAGAAAGAATTAAGAAAGAAGAAAAAAGAACTTATAAAGAAGTTAGAAAGAAGTAAGAAAAAGTAAGAAAGAAGAAAGAAAGAAGTAAGAAAGAAGGAAGAAAGAAAGAAGTAAGAAGGAATGAAGAAAGAAGTAAGAAAGAAGTAAGAAAGAAGTAAGAATGAAGTAAGAAAGAAGTAAGAAAGAAGTAAGAAAGAAGTAAGAAAGTAGTTAGAAAGAGGTAAGAAAGAATTAAGAAAGAAAGAAGTAAGAAAGAAGTAAGAAAGAAGTAAGAAAGTAGTTAGAAAGAAGTAAGAAAGAATTAAGAAAGAAAGAAGTAAGAAAGAAGTAATAAAGAAGTAAGAAAGAAAGAAGAAAGAAAGAAGAAAGAAAGAAGTTAGAAAGAAGTAAGAAAGAAGTAAGAAAGAAGTTAGAAAGAAGTAAGAAAGAAGTAAGAAAGAAGTAAGAAAGAAGTAAGAAAGAAGTAGAGAAAGAAGTAAGAAAGATGTAAGAAAGAAGTAAGAGAGAAGAAAGAAAGAAGTAAGAAAGAAGAAAGTAAGAAGAAAGAATGAATTAAGAAAGAATTAAGAAAGAAGTAAGAAAGAAGTAAGAAAGAAGTAAGAAAGAAGTAAGAAAGAAGTAAGAAAGAAAGAAGTAAGAAAGAAGTAACAAGGAAGTAAGAAAGAAACAAGAAAGAAAGAAGAAAGAAAGAAGTAAGAAAGAAGTAAGAAAGAAGTAAGAAAGAAGTTAGAAAGAAGTAAGAAAGAAGTAAGAAAGAAGTAAGAAAGAAGTAAGAAAGAAGTAAGAAAGAAAGAAGTAAGGAAGAAGTAAGAAAGAAGTAAGGAAGAAGAAAGAAAGAAGTAAGAAAGAATTAAGAAAGAAGTAAGAATGAAGTAAGAAAGAATTAAGAAAGAAAGAAGAAAGAAATAAGAAAGAAAGAAGTTAGAAAGAAGTAAGAAAGAAGTAAGAAAGAAGTTTGAAAGAAGTAAGAAAGAAGGAAGAAAGAAGTAAGAAAGAAGGAAGAAAGAAATAAGAAAGAAAGAAGAAAGAAGTTAAGAAAGAAGTAAGAAAGAAGTAAGAATGTAGTTAGGAAGAAGTAAGAAAGAATTAAGAAAGAAAGAAGTAAGAAAGAAGTAAGAAAGAAGTTAGAAAGAAGTAAGAAAGAAGGAAGAAAGAAGTAAGAAAGAAGTAAGGAAGAAGTAAGAAAGAAGTAAGAAAGAAGAAAAAAGAAGTTAGAAAGAAGTAAGAAAGAAGTAAGAAAGAAGTAAGAAAGAAGTAAGAAAGAAGAAAGAAAGAAGTAAGAAAGAAGAAAGAAAGAAAGAAGAAAGAAGTAAGAAAGAAGTAAGAAAGAAGAAAGAAATAAGAAAGAAAGAAGTAAGAAAGAAGAAAGAAAGAAGAAAGAAGAAAGAAAGAAGTACGAAAGAAGTAAGAAAGAAGAAAGAAAGAAAAAAGAAGAAAGAAAGAAGAAAGAAAGAATTAAGAAAGAAGTAAGAAAGAAGTAAGAAAGTAGTTAGAAAGAAGTAAGAAAGAATTAAGAAAGAAGAAAAAAGAACTTATAAAGAAGTTAGAAAGAAGTAAGAAAAAGTAAGAAAGAAGAAAGAAAGAAGTAAGAAAGAAGGAAGAAAGAAAGAAGTAAGAAGGAATGAAGAAAGATGTAAGAAAGAAGTAAGAACGAAGTAAGATTGAAGTAAGAAAAAGTAAGAAAGAAGTAAGAAAGAAGTAAGAAATAAAGAAGAAAGAAGTTAAGAAAGAAGTAAGAAAGAAGTAAGAAAGAAGTAAGAAAGCAGTTAGAAAGAAGTAAGAAAGAAGGAAGAAAGAAGTAAGAAAGAAGTAAGAAATAAAGAAGAAAGAAGTTAAGAAAGAAGTAAGAAAGAAGTAAGAAAGAAGTAAGAAAGCAGTTAGAAAGAAGTAAGAAAGAATTAAGAAAGAAAGAAGTAAGAAAGAAGTAAGAAAGAAGTAAGAAAGAAGTAAGAAAGAAGTCAGAAAGAAGTCAGAAAGAAGTAAGAAAGAAGTAAGAAAAAAGAAGAAAGAAGTTAAGAAAGAAGTAAGAAAGAAGTAAGAAAGAAGTAAGAAAGCAGTTAGAAAGAAGTAAGAAAGAATTAAGAAAGAAAGAAGTAAGAAAGAAGAAAGAAAGAAGTAAGAAAGAAGTTAGAAAGAAGTAAGAAAGAAGGAAGAAAGAAGTAAGAAAGAAGTAAGAAATAAAGAAGAAAGAAGTTAAGAAAGAAGTAAGAAAGAAGTAAGAAAGAAGTAAGAAAGCAGTTAGAAAGAAGTAAGAAAGAATTAAGAAAGAAAGAAGTAAGAAAGAAGTAAGAAAGAAGTAAGAAAGAAAGAAGAAAGAAATAAGAAAGAAAGAAGTTAGAAAGAAGTAAGAAAGAAGTAAGAAAGAAGTTAGAAAGAAGTAAGAAGGAAGTAAGAAAGAAGTAAGAAAGAAGAAAGAAAGAAGAAAGAAAGAAGTAAGAAAGAAGTCAGAAAGAAAGAAGAAAGAAGTTAAGAAAGAAGTAAGAAAGAAGTAAGAAAGTAGTTAGAAAGAAGTAAGAAAGAATTAAGAAAGAAAGAAGTAAGAAAGAAGTAATAAAGAAGTAAGAAAGAAAGAAGAAAGAAAGAAGAAAGAAAGAAGTTAGAAAGAAGTAAGAAAGAAGTAAGAAAGAAGTTAGAAAGAAGTAAGAAAGAAGTAAGAAAGAAGTAAGAAAGAAAGAAGAAAGAAAGAAGAAAGAAATAAGTTAGAAAGAAGTAAGAAAGAAGTAAGAAAGAGGTTAGAAAGAAGTAAGAAAGAAGTAAGAAAGAAGTAAGAAAGAAGTAAGAAAGAAAGAAGTAAGGAAGAAGTAAGAAAGAAGTAAGGAAGAAGAAAGAAAGAAGTAAGAAAGAAGTAAGAAAGAAGTAAGAAAGAAGTAAGGAAGAAGAAAGAAAGAAGTTAGAAAGAAGTAAGAAAGAAGTAAGAAAGAAGTAAGAAAGTAGTAAGAAAGAAGTAAGAAAGAATTAAGAAAGAAAGAAGTAAGAAAGAAGTAAGAAAGAATTAAGAAAGAAAGAAGAAAGAAATAAGAAATAAAGAAGTTAGAAAGAAGTAAGAAAGAAGTAAGAAAGAAGTTAGAAAGAAGTAAGAAAGAAGTAAGAAAGAAGTAAGAAAGAAGAAAGAAAGAAGAAAGAAAGAAGTAAGAAAGGAGTCAGAAAGAATTCAGAAAGAAGTAAGAAATAAGTAAGAAAGAAAGAAGAAAGAAGTTAAGAAAGAAGTAATAAAGAAGTAAGAATGTAGTTAGGAAGAAGTAAGAAAGAATTAAGAAAGAAAGAAGTAAGAAAGAAGTAAGAAAGAAGTTAGAAAGAAGTAAGAAAGAAGGAAGAAAGAAGTAAGAAACAAGTAAGAAATAAAGAAGAAAGAAGTTAAGAAAGAAGTAAGAAAGAAGTAAGAAAGAAGTAAGAAAGAAGTAAGAAAGAAGAAAGAAAGAAAGAAGAAAGAAAGAAGAAAGAAATAAGTTAGAAAGAAGTAAGAAAGAAGTAAGAAAGAGGTTAGAAAGAAGTAAGAAAGAAGTAAGAAAGAAGTAAGAAAGAAGTAAGAAAGAAAGAAGTAAGGAAGAAGTAAGAAAGAAGTAAGGAAGAAGAAAGAAAGAAGTAAGAAAGAAGTAAGAAAGAAGTAAGAAAGAAGTAAGGAAGAAGAAAGAAAGAAGTTAGAAAGAAGTAAGAAAGAAGTAAGAAAGAAGTTAGAAATAAGTAAGCAAGAAGGAAGAAAGAAGTAAGAAAGAAGTAAGAAATAAAGAAGAAAGAAATAAGAAAGAAAGAAGTTAGAAAGAAGTAAGAAAGAAGTAAGAAAGAAGTTAGAAAGAAGTAAGAAGGAAGTAAGAAAGAAGTAAGAAAGAAGAAAGAAAGAAGAAAGAAAGAAGTAAGAAAGAAGTCAGAAAGAAGTCAGAAAGAAGTAAGAAAGAAGTAAGAAAAAAGAAGAAAGAAGTTAAGAAAGAAGTAAGAAAGAAGTAAGAAAGTAGTTAGAAAGAAGTAAGAAAGAATTAAGAAAGAAAGAAGAAAGAAAGAAGTATGAAAGAAGTAAGGAAGAAAGAAGAAAGAAAGAAGCAAGAAAGAAGTTAGAAAGAAGTAAGAAAGAAGGAAGAAAGAAAGAAGTAAGAAAGAAGAAGGAAAGAAAGAAGAAAGAAAGAAGAAAGAAAGAAGTTAGAAAGAAGTAAGAAAGAAGTAAGAAAGAAGTTAGAAAGAAGTAAGAAAGAAGTAGAGAAAGAAGTAAGAAAGAAGTAAGAAAGAAGTAGAGAAAGAAGTAAGAAAGATGTAAGAAAGAAGTAAGAGAGAAGAAAGAAAGAAGTAAGAAAGTAGTTAGAAAGAAGTAAGAAAGAATTAAGAAAGAAAGAAGTAAGAAAGAAGTAAGAAAGAAAGAAGAAAGAAATAAGAAAGAAAGAAGTTAGAAAGAAGTAAGAAAGAAGTAAGAAAGAAGTTAGAAAGAAGTAAGAAAGAAGTAAGAAAGAAGTAAGAAAGAAGAAAGAAAGAGGAAAGAAAGAAGTAAGAAAGAAGTCAGAAAGAAGTCAGAAAGAAGTAAGAAAGAAAGAAGAAAGAAGTTAAGAAATAGGTAAGAAAGAAGTAAGAAAGTAGTTAGAAAGAAGTAAGAAAGAATTAAGAAAGAAAGAAGTAAGAAAGAAGAAAGAAAGAAGTTAGAAAGAAAGAAGAAAGTAAGAAGAAAGAAAGAAGTTAGAAAGAAGCAAGAAAGAAGTAAGAAAGAAGTTAGAAAGAAGTAAGAAAGAAGGAAGAAAGAAGTAAGAAAGAAGTAAGAAAGAAAGAAGAAAGAAGTTAAGAAAGAAGTAAGAAAGAAGTAAGAAAGAAGAAAGAAGAAAAAAGAAGTTAGAAAGAAGTAAGAAAGAAGTAAGAAAGAAGTAAGAAAGAAGTAAGAAAGAAGAAAGAAAGAAGTAAGAAAGAAGAAAGAAAGAAAGAAGAAAGAAGTAAGAAAGAATTAAGAAAGAAGTAAGAAAGAAGAAAGAAAGAAGAAAGAAAGAAGTAAGAAAGAATTAAGAAAGAAGAAAGAAAGAAAGAAGAAAGAAGAAAGAAAGAAGTAAGAAAGAAGTAAGAAAGAAGAAAGAAAGAAGTAAGAAAGAAGAAAGAAAGAAGAAAGAAAGAATTAAGAAAGAAGTAAGAAAGAGGAAAGAAAGAAGAAAGAAAGAAGTAAGAAAGAAGTAAGAAAGAAGAAAGAAAGAAGTAAGGAAGAAGAAAGAAAGAAGAAAGAAAGAATTAAGAAAGAAGTAAGAAAGAAGTAAGAAAGAAGTAAGAAAGAAGTAAGAAAGAAAGGAGTAAGAAAGAAGTAAGAAAGAAGTAAGAAAGAAAGAAGAAAGAAAGAAGAAAGAAAGAAGTTAGAAATAAGTAAGAACGAAGTAAGAAAGAAGTAACAAAGAAGTAAGAAAGAAGTAAGAAAACAGTACTAAAGAAGTAAGAAAGAAGTAAGAAAGAAGAAAGAAAGAAAGAAGAAAGAAGTAAGAAAGAAGTAAGAAAGAAGAAAGAAAGAAGTAAGAAAGAAGAAAGAAAACAGTACTAAAGAAGTAAGAAAGAAGTAAGAAAGAAGAAAGAAAGAAAGAAGAAAGAAGTAAGAAAGAAGTAAGAAAGAAGAAAGAAAGAAGAAAGAAAGAAGTAAGAAAGAAGTAAGAAAGAAGAAAGAAAGAAAGAAGAAAGAAGAAAGAAAGAAGTAAGAAAGAAGTAAGAAAGTAGTTAGAAAGAAGTAAGAAAGAATTAAGAAAGAAAGAAGTAAGAAAGAAGTAAGAAAGAAGTAAGAAAGAAAGAAGAAAGAAATAAGAAAGAAAGAAGTTAGAAAGAAGTAAGAAAGAAGTTAGAAAGAAGTAAGAAAGAAGTAAGAAAGAAGTAAGAAAGAAGTAAGAAAGAAGTTAGAAAGAAGTAAGAAAGAAGTAAGAAAGAAGTAAGAAAGAAGTAAGAAAGAAGTAAGAAAGAAAGAAGTAAGGAAGAAGTAAGAAAGAAGTAAGGAAGAAGATAGAAAGAAGTAAGAAAGAATTAAGAAAGAAAGAAGTAAGAAAGAAGTAAGAAAGAATTAAGAAAGAAAGAAGAAAGAAATAAGAAAGAAAGAAGTTAGAAAGAAGTAAGAAAGAAGTAAGAAAGAAGTTTGAAAGAAGTAAGAAAGAAGGAAGAAAGAAGTAAGAAAGAAGTAAGAAAGAAAGAAGAAAGAAGTTAAGAAAGAAGTAAGAAAGAAGTAAGAATGTAGTTAGGAAGAAGTAAGAAAGAATTAAGAAAGAAAGAAGTAAGAAAGAAGTAAGAAAGAAGTTAGAAAAAAGTAAGAAAGAAGGAAGAAAGAAGTAAGAAAGAAGTAAGAAAGAAGTAAGAAAGAAGTAAGAAAGAAGAAAAAAGAAGTTAGAAAGAAGTAAGAAAGAAGTAAGAAAGAAGAAAGAAAGAAGTAAGAAAGAAGAAAGAAAGAAAGAAGAAAGAAGTAAGAAAGAAGTAAGAAAGAAGAAAGAAATAAGAAAGAAAGAAGTAAGAAAGAAGAAAGAAAGAAAGAAGAAAGAAGAAAGAAAGAAGTACGAAAGAAGTAAGAAAGAAGAAAGAAAGAAAAAAGAAGAAAGAAAGAAGAAAGAAGGAATTAAGAAAGAAGTAAGAAAGAAGTAAGAAAGTAGTTAGAAAGAAGTAAGAAAGAATTAAGAAAGAAGAAAAAAGAACTTATAAAGAAGTTAGAAAGAAGTAAGAAAAAGTAAGAAAGAAGAAAGAAAGAAGTAAGAAAGAAGGAAGAAAGAAAGAAGTAAGAAGGAATGAAGAAAGAAGTAAGAAAGAAGTAAGAAAGAAGTAAGAATGAAGTAAGAAAGAAGTAAGAAAGAAGTAAGAAAGAAGTAAGAAAGTAGTTAGAAAGAGGTAAGAAAGAATTAAGAAAGAAAGAAGTAAGAAAGAAGTAAGAAAGAAGTAAGAAAGTAGTTAGAAAGAAGTAAGAAAGAATTAAGAAAGAAAGAAGTAAGAAAGAAGTAATAAAGAAGTAAGAAAGAAAGAAGAAAGAAAGAAGAAAGAAAGAAGTTAGAAAGAAGTAAGAAAGAAGTAAGAAAGAAGTTAGAAAGAAGTAAGAAAGAAGTAAGAAAGAAGTAAGAAAGAAGTAAGAAAGAAGTAGAGAAAGAAGTAAGAAAGATGTAAGAAAGAAGTAAGAGAGAAGAAAGAAAGAAGTAAGAAAGAAGAAAGTAAGAAGAAAGAATGAATTAAGAAAGAATTAAGAAAGAAGTAAGAAAGAAGTAAGAAAGAAGTAAGAAAGAAGTAAGAAAGAAGTAAGAAAGAAAGAAGTAAGAAAGAAGTAACAAGGAAGTAAGAAAGAAACAAGAAAGAAAGAAGAAAGAAAGAAGTAAGAAAGAAGTAAGAAAGAAGTAAGAAAGAAGTTAGAAAGAAGTAAGAAAGAAGTAAGAAAGAAGTAAGAAAGAAGTAAGAAAGAAGTAAGAAAGAAAGAAGTAAGGAAGAAGTAAGAAAGAAGTAAGGAAGAAGAAAGAAAGAAGTAAGAAAGAATTAAGAAAGAAGTAAGAATGAAGTAAGAAAGAATTAAGAAAGAAAGAAGAAAGAAATAAGAAAGAAAGAAGTTAGAAAGAAGTAAGAAAGAAGTAAGAAAGAAGTTTGAAAGAAGTAAGAAAGAAGGAAGAAAGAAGTAAGAAAGAAGGAAGAAAGAAATAAGAAAGAAAGAAGAAAGAAGTTAAGAAAGAAGTAAGAAAGAAGTAAGAATGTAGTTAGGAAGAAGTAAGAAAGAATTAAGAAAGAAAGAAGTAAGAAAGAAGTAAGAAAGAAGTTAGAAAGAAGTAAGAAAGAAGGAAGAAAGAAGTAAGAAAGAAGTAAGGAAGAAGTAAGAAAGAAGTAAGAAAGAAGAAAAAAGAAGTTAGAAAGAAGTAAGAAAGAAGTAAGAAAGAAGTAAGAAAGAAGTAAGAAAGAAGAAAGAAAGAAGTAAGAAAGAAGAAAGAAAGAAAGAAGAAAGAAGTAAGAAAGAAGTAAGAAAGAAGAAAGAAATAAGAAAGAAAGAAGTAAGAAAGAAGAAAGAAAGAAGAAAGAAGAAAGAAAGAAGTACGAAAGAAGTAAGAAAGAAGAAAGAAAGAAAAAAGAAGAAAGAAAGAAGAAAGAAAGAATTAAGAAAGAAGTAAGAAAGAAGTAAGAAAGTAGTTAGAAAGAAGTAAGAAAGAATTAAGAAAGAAGAAAAAAGAACTTATAAAGAAGTTAGAAAGAAGTAAGAAAAAGTAAGAAAGAAGAAAGAAAGAAGTAAGAAAGAAGGAAGAAAGAAAGAAGTAAGAAGGAATGAAGAAAGATGTAAGAAAGAAGTAAGAACGAAGTAAGATTGAAGTAAGAAAAAGTAAGAAAGAAGTAAGAAAGAAGTAAGAAATAAAGAAGAAAGAAGTTAAGAAAGAAGTAAGAAAGAAGTAAGAAAGAAGTAAGAAAGCAGTTAGAAAGAAGTAAGAAAGAAGGAAGAAAGAAGTAAGAAAGAAGTAAGAAATAAAGAAGAAAGAAGTTAAGAAAGAAGTAAGAAAGAAGTAAGAAAGAAGTAAGAAAGCAGTTAGAAAGAAGTAAGAAAGAATTAAGAAAGAAAGAAGTAAGAAAGAAGTAAGAAAGAAGTAAGAAAGAAGTAAGAAAGAAGTCAGAAAGAAGTCAGAAAGAAGTAAGAAAGAAGTAAGAAAAAAGAAGAAAGAAGTTAAGAAAGAAGTAAGAAAGAAGTAAGAAAGAAGTAAGAAAGCAGTTAGAAAGAAGTAAGAAAGAATTAAGAAAGAAAGAAGTAAGAAAGAAGAAAGAAAGAAGTAAGAAAGAAGTTAGAAAGAAGTAAGAAAGAAGGAAGAAAGAAGTAAGAAAGAAGTAAGAAATAAAGAAGAAAGAAGTTAAGAAAGAAGTAAGAAAGAAGTAAGAAAGAAGTAAGAAAGCAGTTAGAAAGAAGTAAGAAAGAATTAAGAAAGAAAGAAGTAAGAAAGAAGTAAGAAAGAAGTAAGAAAGAAAGAAGAAAGAAATAAGAAAGAAAGAAGTTAGAAAGAAGTAAGAAAGAAGTAAGAAAGAAGTTAGAAAGAAGTAAGAAGGAAGTAAGAAAGAAGTAAGAAAGAAGAAAGAAAGAAGAAAGAAAGAAGTAAGAAAGAAGTCAGAAAGAAAGAAGAAAGAAGTTAAGAAAGAAGTAAGAAAGAAGTAAGAAAGTAGTTAGAAAGAAGTAAGAAAGAATTAAGAAAGAAAGAAGTAAGAAAGAAGTAATAAAGAAGTAAGAAAGAAAGAAGAAAGAAAGAAGAAAGAAAGAAGTTAGAAAGAAGTAAGAAAGAAGTAAGAAAGAAGTTAGAAAGAAGTAAGAAAGAAGTAAGAAAGAAGTAAGAAAGAAAGAAGAAAGAAAGAAGAAAGAAATAAGTTAGAAAGAAGTAAGAAAGAAGTAAGAAAGAGGTTAGAAAGAAGTAAGAAAGAAGTAAGAAAGAAGTAAGAAAGAAGTAAGAAAGAAAGAAGTAAGGAAGAAGTAAGAAAGAAGTAAGGAAGAAGAAAGAAAGAAGTAAGAAAGAAGTAAGAAAGAAGTAAGAAAGAAGTAAGGAAGAAGAAAGAAAGAAGTTAGAAAGAAGTAAGAAAGAAGTAAGAAAGAAGTAAGAAAGTAGTAAGAAAGAAGTAAGAAAGAATTAAGAAAGAAAGAAGTAAGAAAGAAGTAAGAAAGAATTAAGAAAGAAAGAAGAAAGAAATAAGAAATAAAGAAGTTAGAAAGAAGTAAGAAAGAAGTAAGAAAGAAGTTAGAAAGAAGTAAGAAAGAAGTAAGAAAGAAGTAAGAAAGAAGAAAGAAAGAAGAAAGAAAGAAGTAAGAAAGGAGTCAGAAAGAATTCAGAAAGAAGTAAGAAATAAGTAAGAAAGAAAGAAGAAAGAAGTTAAGAAAGAAGTAATAAAGAAGTAAGAATGTAGTTAGGAAGAAGTAAGAAAGAATTAAGAAAGAAAGAAGTAAGAAAGAAGTAAGAAAGAAGTTAGAAAGAAGTAAGAAAGAAGGAAGAAAGAAGTAAGAAACAAGTAAGAAATAAAGAAGAAAGAAGTTAAGAAAGAAGTAAGAAAGAAGTAAGAAAGAAGTAAGAAAGAAGTAAGAAAGAAGAAAGAAGAAAGAAAGAAGTAAGAAAGAAGTAAGAAAGAAGAAAGAAAGAAAGAAGAAAGAAGAAAGAAAGAAGTAAGAAAGAAGTAAGAAAGAAGAAAGAAAGAAGAAAGAAGAAAGAAAGAAGAAAGAAAGAATTAAGAGAGAAGTAAGAAAGCAGTAAGAAAGTAGTTAGAAAGAAGTAAGAAAGAATTAAGAAAGAAGAAAAAAGAAATTATAAAGAAGTTAGAAAGAAGTAAGAAAAAGTAGGAAAGAAGAAAGAAAGAATTAAGAAAGAAGAAAGAAAGAAAGAAGTAAGAAGGAATGAAGAAAGAAGTAAGAAAGAAATAAGAAAGAATTAAGAAAGAAGTAAGAAAGAAGTAAGAAAGAAGTAAGAAAGAAGTAAGAAAGTAGTTAGAAAGAAGTAAGAAAGAATTAAGAAAGAAAGAAGTAAGAAAGAAGTAAGAAAGAAGTAAGAAAGAAAGAAAAGAAATAAGAAAGAAAGAAGTTAGAAAGAAGTAAGAAAGAAGTAAGAAAGAAGTTAGAAATAAGAAAGAAAGAAGTAAGAAAGAAGTAAGAAAGAAGAAAAAAAGAAAGAAGAAAGAAGAAAGAAAGAAGTATGAAAGAAGAAAGAAAGAAGAAAGAAAGAAAGAAGAAAGAAGAAAGAAAGAAGTAAGAAAGAAAGAAGAAAGAAAGAAGAAAGAAAGAAGTTAGAAAGAAGCAAGAAAGAAGTTAGAAAGAAGTTAGAAAGAAGTAAGAAAGAAAGAAGAAAGAAGTAAGTAAGAAGTAAGAAAGAAAGAAGAAAGAAGTTAAGAAAGAAGTAAGAAACAAGTAAGAAAGAAGAAAGAAGAAAAAAGAAGTTAGAAAGAAGTAAGAAAGAAGTAAGAAAGAAGTAAGAAAGAAGTAAGAAAGAAGAAAGAAAGAAGTAAGAAAGGAGAAAGAAAGAAAGAATAAAGAACTAAGAAAGAATTAAGAAAGAAGTAAGAAAGAAGAAAGAAAGAAGAAAGAAAGAAGTAAGAAAGAAGAAAGAAAGAAGAAAGAAGAAAGAAAGAAGTAAGACAGAAGAAAGAAAGAAGTAAGAAAGAAGAAAGAAAGAAGAAAGAAAGAATTAAGAAAGAAGTAAGAAAGAAGAAAGAAAGAAGAAGGAAAGAAGTAAGAAAGAAGTAAGGAAAAAGAAAGAAAGAAGTAAGGAAGAAGAAAGAAAGAAGAACGAAAGAATTAAGAAAGAAGTAAGAAAGAAGTAAGAAAGAAGTAAGAAAGAAGTAAGAAAGAAAGAAGTAAGAAGTAAGAAAGAATTAAGAAAGAAGTAAGAAAGAAGTAACAAAGAAGTAAGAAAGAAGTAAGAAAAAAGTACTAAAGAAGTAAGAAAGAAGTAAGAAAGAAGAAAGAAAGAAAGAAGAAAGAAGTAAGAAAGAAGTAAGAAAGAAGAAAGAAAGAAGTAAGAAAGAAGTAAGAAAGAAGAAAGAAAGAAAGAAGAAAGAAGAAAGACAGAAGTTAGAAAGAAGTAAGAAAGTAGTTAGAAAGAAGTAAGAAAGAAGGAAGAAAGAAGTAAGAAAGAAGTAAGAAAGAAGTAAGAAAGAAGTAAGAAAGAAGAAAAAAGAAGTTAGAAAGAAGTAAGAAAGAAGTAAGAAAGAAGTAAGAAAGAAGTAAGAAAGAAGAGAGAAAGAAGTAAGAAAGAAGAAAGAAAGAAAGAAGAAAGAAGTAAGAAAGAAGTAAGAAAGAAGAAAGAAATAAGAAAGAAAGAAGTAAGAAAGAAGAAAGAAAGAAAGAAGAAAGAAAGAAGTACGAAAGAAGTAAGAAAGAAGAAAGAAAGAAAAAAGAAGAAAGAAAGAAGAAAGAAAGAATTAAGAAAGAAGTAAGAAAGAAGTAAGAAAGTAGTTAGAAAGAAGTAAGAAAGAATTAAGAAAGAAGAAAAAAGAAATTATAAAGAAGTTAGAAAGAAGTAAGAAAAAGTAGGAAAGAAGAAAGAAAGAAATAAGAAAGAAGAAAGAAAGAAAGAAGTAAGAAGGAATGAGGAAAGAAGTAAGAAAGAATTAAGAAAGAAGTAAGAAAGAAGTAAGAAAGAAGTAAGAAAGAAGTAAGAAAGAAGTAAGAAAGAAGTAAGAAAGTAGTTAGAAAGAAGTAAGAAAGAATTAAGAAAGAAAGAAGTAAGAAAGAAGTAAGAAAGAAGTAAGAAAGAAAGAAAAGAAATAAGAAAGAATGAAGTTAGAAAGAAGTAAGAAAGAAGTAAGAAAGAAGTTAGAAATAAGAAAGAAAGAAGTAAGAAAGAAGTAAGAAAGAAGAAAAAAAGAAAGAAGAAAGAAGAAAGAAAGAAGTAAGAAAGAAGTAAGAAAGAAGAAAGAAAGAAGAAAGAAAGAATTAAGAAAGAAGTAAGAAAGAAGTAAGAAAGTAGTTAGAAAGAAGTAAGAAAGAATTAAGAAAGAAGAAAAAAGAACTTATAAAGAAGTTAGAAAGAAGTAAGAAAAAGTAAGAAAGAAGAAAGAAAGAAGTAAGAAAGACGGAAGAAAGAAAGAAGTAAGAAGGAATGAAGAAAGAAGTAAGAAAGAAGTAAGAAAGTAGTAAGAATGAAGTAAGAAAGAAGTAAGAAAGAAGTAAGAAAGAAGTAAGAAAGTAGTTAGAAAGAAGTAAGAAAGAATTAAGAAAGAAAGAAGTAAGAAAGAATTAAGAATGAAGTAAGAAAGAAAGAAGAAAGAAATAAGAAAGAAAGAAGTTAGAAAGAAGTAAGAAAGAATTAAGAAAGAAGTTAGAAGTAAGAAAGAAGTAAGAAAGAAGTAAGAAAGAAGAAAGAAAGAAGAAAGAAAGAAGTAAGAAAGAAGTCAGAAAGAAGTCAGAAAGAATTAAGAAAGAAAGAAGAAAGAAGAAAGAAAGAAGTAAGAAAGAAAGAAGAAAGAAAGAAGAAAGAAAGAAGTTAGAAAGAAGCAAGAAAGAAGTAAGAAAGAAGTTAGAAAGAAGTAAGAAAGAAGGAAGAAAGAAGTAAGAAAGAAGTAAGAAAGAAAGAAGAAAGAAGTTAAGAAAGAAGTAAGAAAGAAGTAAGAAAGAAGAAAGAAGAAAAAAGAAGTTAGAAAGAAGTAAGAAAGAAGTAAGAAAGAAGTAAGAAAGAAGTAAGAAAGAAGAAAGAAAGAAGTAAGAAAGAAGAAAGAAAGAAAGAATAAAGAAGTAAGAAAGAATTAAGAAAGAAGTAAGAAAGAAGAAAGAAAGAAGAAAGAAAGAAGTAAGAAAGAATTAAGAAAGAAGAAAGAAAGAAGTTACAAAGAAAGAAGTAAGACAGAAGAAAGAAAGAAGTAAGAAAGAAGAAAGAAAGAAGAAAGAAAGAATTAAGAAAGAAGTAAGAAAGAAGAAAGAAAGAAGAAAGAAAGAAGTAAGAAAGAAGTAAGAAAAAAGAAAGAAAGAAGTAAGGAAGAAGAAAGAAAGAAGAAAGAAAGAATTAAGAAAGAAGTAAGAAAGAAGTAAGAAAGAAGTAAGAAAGAAGTAAGAAAGAAGTAAGAAAGAAAGAAGTAAGAACTAAGAAAGAAGTAAGAAAGAAAGAAGAAAGAAAGAAGAAAGAAAGTAGTTAGAAAGAAGTAAGAAAGAAGTAAGAAAGAAGTAACAAAGAAGTAATAAAGAAGTAAGAAAAAAGTACTAAAGAAGTAAGAAAGAAGTAAGAAAGAAGAAAGAAAGAAAGAAGAAAGAAGTAAGAAAGAAGTAAGAAAGAAGAAAGAAAGAAGTAAGAAAGAAGTAAGAAAGAAGAAAGAAAGAAAGAAGAAAGAAGAAAGACAGAAGTTAGAAAGAAGTAAGAAAGTAGTTAGAAAGAAGTAAGAAAGAAGTAAGAAAGAAGTAAGAAAGAAGAGAGAAAGAAGTAAGAAAGAAGAAAGAAAGAAAGAAGAAAGAAGTAAGAAAGAAGTAAGAAAGAAGAAAGAAATAAGAAAGAAAGAAGTAAGAAAGAAGAAAGAAAGAAAGAAGAAAGAAGAAAGAAAGAAGTACGAAAGAAGTAAGAAAGAAGAAAGAAAGAAAAAAGAAGAAAGAAAGAAGAAAGAAAGAATTAAGAAAGAAGTAAGAAAGAAGTAAGAAAGTAGTTAGAAAGAAGTAAGAAAGAATTAAGAAAGAAGAAAAAAGAACTTATAAAGAAGTTAGAAAGAAGTAAGAAAAAGTAAGAAAGAAGAAAGAAAGAAGTAAGAAAGAAGGAAGAAAGAAAGAAGTAAGAGGGAATGAAGAAAGAAGTAAGAAAGAAGTATGAAAGAAGTAAGAATGAAGTAAGAAAGAAGGAAGAAAGAAGTAAGAAAGAAGTAAGAAAGTAGTTAGAAAGAAGTAAGAAAGAATTAAGAAAGAAAGAAGTAAGAAAGAATTAAGAAAGAAGAAAGAAAGAAAGAAGAAAGAAGAAAGAAAAAAGTAAGAAAGAAGTAAGAAAGAAGAAAGAAAGAAGAAAGAAAGAAGTAAGAAAGAAGTAAGAAAGAAGAAAGAAAGAAGTAAGGAAGAAGAAAGAAAGAAGAAAGAAAGAATTAAGAAAGAAGTAAGAAAGAAGTAAGAAAGCAGTAAGAAAGAAGTAAGAAAGAAAGAAGTAAGAAAGAAGTAAGAAAGAAGTAAGAAAGAAAGAAGAAAGAAAGAAGAAATAAAGAAGTTAGAAAGAAGTAAGAAAGAAGTAAGAAAGAAGTAAGAAAGAAGTAAGAAAGAAGTAAGAAAGAAGTAAGAAAGAAGTAAGAAAGAAGAAAGAAAGAAGTAAGAAAGAAGTAAGAAAGAAGGAAGAAAGTATTTAGAAAGAAGTAAGAAAGAATTAAGAAAGAAAGTAGTAAGAAAGAAGTAAGAAAGAAGTAAGAAAGAAGTAAGAAAGAAGTACTAAAGAAGTAAGAAAGAAGTAAGAAAGAAAGAAGTAAGGAAGAAGTAAGAAAGAAGTAAGAAAGAAGAAATAAAGAAGTAAGAAAGAAGTAAGAAAGAGTAAGAAAGAAGTAAGAAAGTAGTTAGAAAGAAATAAGAAAGAATTAAGAAAGAAAGAAGTAAGAAAGAAGTTAGAAAGAAGTAAGAAAGAAGTAAGAAAGAATTTAGAAAGAAGTAAGAAAGAAGTAAGAAAGAAGTAAGAAAGAAGTAAGAAAGAAGTAAGAAAGAAAGAAGTAAGGAAGAAGTAAGAAAGAAGTAAGGAAGAAGAAAGAAAGAAGTAAGAAAGAAGTTTGAAAGAAGTAAGAAAGAAGGAAGAAAGAAGTAAGAAAGAAGTAAGAAGGAAAGAAGAAAGAAGTTAAGAAAGAAGTAAGAAAGAAGTAAGAATGTAGTTAGGAAGAAGTAAGAAAGAATTAAGAAAGAAAGAAGTAAGAAAGAAGTTTGAAAGAAGTAAGAAAGAAGTAAGAAAGAAGTAAGAAAGAAGTAAGAAAGAAGAAAAAAGAAGTTAGAAAGAAGTAAGAAAGAAGTAAGAAAGATGTAAGAAAGAAGTAAGAAAGAAGAAAGAAAGAAGTAAGAAAGAAGAAAGAAAGAAAGAAGAAAGAAGTAAGAAAGAAGTAAGAAAGAAGAAAGAAATAAGAAAGAAAGAAGTAAGAAAGAAGAAAGAAAGAAAGAAGAAAGAAGAAAGAAATAAGTACGAAAGAAGTAAGAAAGAAGAAAGAAAAAAGAAGAAAGAAAGAAGAAAGAAAGAATTAAGAAAGAAGAAAGAAGTAAGAAAGTAGTTAGAAAGAAGTAAGAAAGAATTAAGAAAGAAGAAAAAAGAACTTATAAAGAAGTTAGAAAGAAGTAAGAAAAATAAGAAAGAAGAAAGAAAGAAGTAAGAAAGAAGGAAGAAAGAAAGAAGTAAGAAGGAATGAAGAAAGAAGTAAGAAAGAAGTAAGAACGAAGTAAGATTGAAGTAAGAAAAAGTAAGAAAGAATTAAGAAAGAAGTAAGAAATAAAGAAGAAAGAAGTTAAGAAAGAAGTAAGAAAGAAGTAAGAAAGAAGTAAGAAAGCAGTTAGAAAGAAGTAAGAAAGAAGGAAGAAAGAAGTAAGAAAGAAGTAAGAAATAAAGAAGAAAGAAGTTAAGAAAGAAGTAAGAAAGAAGTAAGAAAGAAGTAAGAAAGCAGTTAGAAAGAAGTAAGAAATAATTAAGAATGAAAGAAGTAAGAAAGAAGTAAGAAAGAAGTAAGAAAGAAGTTAGAAAGAAGTAAGAAAGAAGGAAGAAAGAAGTAAGAAAGAAGTAAGAAATAAAGAAGAAAGAAGTTAAGAAAGAAGTAAGAAAGAAGTAAGAAAGAAGTAAGAAAGCAGTTAGAAAGAAGTAAGAAAGAATTAAGAAAGAAAGAAGTAAGAAAGAAGTAAGAAAGAAGTAAGAAAGAAAGAAGAAAGAAATAAGAAAGAAAGAAGTTAGAAAGAAGTAAGAAAGAAGTAAGAAAGAAGTTAGAAAGAAGTAAGAAGGAAGTAAGAAAGAAGTAAGAAAGAAGAAAGAAAGAAGAAAGAAAGAAGTAAGAAAGAAGTCAGAAAGAAGTCAGAAAGAAGTAAGAAAGAAGTAAGAAAGAAAGAAGAAAGAAGTTAAGAAAGAAGTAAGAAAGAAGTAAGAAAGTAGTTAGAAAGAAGTAAGAAAGAATTAAGAAAGAAAGAAGTAAGAAAGAAGTAATAAAGAAGTAAGAAAGAAAGAAGAAAGAAAGAAGAAAGAAAGAAGTTAGAAAGAAGTAAGAAAGAAGTAAGAAAGAAGTAAGAAAGAAAGAAGAAAGAAAGAAGAAAGAAATAAGTTAGAAAGAAGTAAGAAAGAAGTAATAAAGAGGTTAGAAAGAAGTAAGAAAGAAGTAAGAAAGAAGTAAGAAAGAAGTAAGAAAGAAAGAAGTAAGGAAGAAGTAAGAAAGAAGTAAGGAAGAAGAAAGAAAGAAGTAAGAAAGAAGTAAGAAAGAAGTAAGAAAGAAGTAAGGAAGAAGAATGAAAGAAGTTAGAAAGAAGTAAGAAAGAAGTAAGAAAGAAGTAAGAAAGTAGTTAGAAAGAAGTAAGAAAGTATTAAGAAAGAAAGAAGTAAGAAAGAAGTAAGAAAGAATTAAGAAAGAAAGAAGAAAGAAATAAGAAATAAAGAAGTTAGAAAGAAGTAAGAAAGAAGTAAGAAAGAAGTTAGAAAGAAGTAAGAAAGAAGTAAGAAAGAAGTAAGAAAGAAGAAAGAAAGAAGAAAGAAAGAAGTAAGAAAGGAGTCAGAAAGAATTCAGAAAGAAGTAAGAAATAAGTAAGAAAGAAAGAAGAAAGAAGTTAAGAAAGAAGTAAGAAAGAAGTAAGAATGTAGTTAGGAAGAAGTAAGAAAGAATTAAGAAAGAAAGAAGTAAGAAAGAAGTAAGAAAGAAGTTAGAAAGAAGTAAGAAAGAAGGAAGAAAGAAGTAAGAAACAAGTAAGAAATAAAGAAGAAAGAAGTTAAGAAAGAAGTAAGAAAGAAGTAAGAAAGAAGTAAGAAAGAAGAAAAAAGAAGTTAGAAAGAAGTAAGAAAGAAGTAAGAAAGAAGTAAGAAAGAAGAAAGAAGAAAGAAATAAGTAAGAAAGAAGTAAGAAAGAATTAAGAGAGAAGGAAGAAAGAAGGAAGAAAGTAGTTAGAAAGAAGTAAGAAAGAATTAAGAAAGAAGAAAAAAGAAATTATAAAGAAGATAGAAAGAAGTAAGAAAAAGTAAGAAAGAAGAAAGAAAGAATTAAGAAAGAAGAAAGAAAGAAAGAAGTAAGAAGGAATGAAGAAAGAAGTAAGAAAGAATTAAGAAAGAAGTAAGAAAGAAGTAAAAAAGAAGTAAGAAAGAAGTAAGAAAGAAGTAAGAAAGTAGTTAGAAAGAAGTAAGAAAGAATTAAGAAAGAAAGAAGTAAGAAAGAAGTAAGAAAGAAGTAAGAAAGAAAGAAAAGAAATAAGAAAGAAAGAAGTTAGAAAGAAGTAAGAAAGAATTAAGAAAGAAGTTAGAAATAAGAAAGAATGAAGTAAGAAAGAAGTAAGAAAGAAGAAAGAAAGAAAGAAGAAAGAAGAAAGAAAGATGTAAGAAAGAAGTAAGAAAGAAGAAAGAAAGAAGAAAGAAAGAATTAAGAAAGAAGTAAGAAAGAAGTAAGAAAGTAGTTAGAAAGAAGTAAGAAAGAATTAAGAAAGAAGAAAAAAAGAACTTATAAAGAAGTTAGAAAGAAGTAAGAAAAAGTAAGAAAGAAGAAAGAAAGAAGTAAGAAAGACGGAAGAAAGAAAGAAGTAAGAAGGAATGAAGAAAGAAGTAAGAAAGAAGTAAGAAAGTAGTAAGAATGAAGTAAGAAAGAAGTAAGAAAGAAGTAAGAAAGAAGTAAGAAAGTAGTTAGAAAGAAGTAAGAAAGAATTAAGAAAGAAAGAAGTAAGAAAGAAGTAAGAAAGAAGTAAGAAAGAAAGAAGAAAGAAATAAGAAAGAAAGAAGTTAGAAAGAAGTAAGAAAGAAGTAAGAAAGAAGTTAGAAAGAAGTAAGAAAAAGGAGAAAGAAAGAAGAAAGAAAGAAGAAAGAAAGAAGTAAGAAAGAAGTCAGAAAGAAGTCAGAAAGAAGTCAGAAAGAAGTAAGAAAGAAAGAAGTTAAGAAATAAGTAAGAAAGAAGTAAGAAAGTAGTTAGAAAGAAGTAAGAAAGAATTAAGAAAGAAAGAAGAAAGAAAGAAGTAAGAAAGAAAGAAGAAAGAAAGAAGAAAGAAAGAAGTTAGAAAGAAGCAAGAAAGAAGTAAGAAAGAAGTTAGAAAGAAGTAAGAAAGAAGGAAGAAAGAAGTAAGAAAGAAGTAAGAAAGAAAGAAGAAAGAAGTTAAGAAAGATGTAAGAAAGAAGTAAGAAAGAAGAAAGAAGAAAAAAGAAGTTAGAAAGAAGTAAGAAAGAAGTAAGAAAGAAGTAAGAAAGAAGTAAGAAAGAAGAAAGAAAGAAGTAAGAAAGAAGAAAGAAAGAATAAAGAAGTAAGAAAGAATTAAGAAAGAAGTAAGAAAGAAGAAAGAAAGAAGAAAGAAAGAAGTAAGAAAGAATTAAGAAAGAAGAAAGAAAGAAAGAAGAAAGAAGAAAGAAAGAAGTAAGACAGAAGAAAGAAAGAAGTAAGAAAGAAGAAAGAAAGAAGAAAGAAAGAAGTAAGAAAGAAGTAAGAAAGAAGAAAGAAAGAAGTAAGGAAGAAGAAAGAAAGAAGAAAGAAAGAATTAAGAAAGAAGTAAGAAAGAAGTAAGAAAGAAGTAAGAAAGAAGTAAGAAAGAAAGAAGTAAGAAGTAAGAAAGAAGTAAGAAAGAAAGAAGAAAGAAAGAAGAAAGAAAGAAGTTAGAAAGAAGTAAGAAAGAAGTAAGAAAGAAGTAACAAAAAAGTAAGAAAGAAGTAAGAAAAAAGTACTAAAGAAGTAAGAAAGAAGTAAGAAAGAAGAAAGAAAGAAGAAAGAAGTAAGAAAGAAGTAAGAAAGAAGAAAGAAAGAAGTAAGAAAGAAGTAAGAAAGAAGAAAGAAAGAAAGAAGAAAGAAGAAAGACAGAAGTAAGAAAGAAGTAAGAAAGTAGTTAGAAAGAAGTAAGAAAGAATTAAGAAAGAAAGATGTAAGAAAGAAGTAAGAAAGAAGTAAGAAAGAAGTACTAAAGAAGTAAGAAAGAAGTAAGAAAGAAAGAAGTAAGGAAGAAGTAAGAAAGAAGTAAGAAAGAAGAAAGAAAGAAGTAAGAAAGAAGTAAGAAAGAAGTAAGAAAGAAGGAAGAAAGAAAGAAGAAAGAAAGAAGTAAGAAAGTAGTTAGAAAGAAATAAGAAAGAATTAAGAAAGAAAGAAGTAAGAAAGAAGTAAGAAAGAAGTAAGAAAGAAGTAAGAAAGAAGTAAGAAAGAAAGAAGAAAGAAAGAAGTTAGAAAGAAATAAGAAAGAAGTAAGAAAGAAGTAAGAAAGAAGAAAGAAAGAAGAAAGAAAGAAGTAAGAAAGAAGTCAGAAAGAAGTCAGAAAGAAGTAAGAAAGAAGAAAGAAAGAAGTAAGAAAGAAGTAAGAAAGAAGTAAGAAAGAAGTAAGAAAGAAGTAAGAAAGAAAGAAGTAAGAAAGAAGTAACAAAGAAGTAAGAAAGAAAGAAGAAAGAAAGAAGAAAGAAAGAAGTTAGAAAGAAGTAAGAAAGAAGTAAGAAAGAAGTAAGAAAGAAGTAATAAAGAAGCAAGAAAGAAGTAAGAAAGAAAGAAGTAAGGAAGAAGTAAGAAAGAAGTAAGAAAGAAGTTAGAAAGAAGTAAAAAAGAAGGAAGTAAGAAAGAAGTAAAAAAGAAGAAGGAAAGAAAGAAGAAAGAAAGAAGAAAGAAAGAAGTTAGAAAGAAGTAAGAAAGAAGTAAGAAAGAAGTTAGAAAGAAGTAAGAAAGAAGTAAGAAAGAAGTAAGAAAGAAGTAAGAAAGAAGTAGAGAAAGAAGTAAGAAAGATGTAAGAAAGAAGTAAGAGAGAAGAAAGAAAGAAGTAAGAAAGAAGAAAGTAAGAAGAAAGAAAGAATTAAGAAAGAATTAAGAAAGAAGTAAGAAAGAAGTAAGAAAGAAGTAAGAAAGAAGTAAGAAAGAAGTAAGAAAGAAAGAAGTAAGAAAGAACTAACAAGGAAGTAAGAAAGAAAGAAGAAAGAAAGAAGAAAGAAAGAAGTTAGAAAGAAGTAAGAAAGAAGAAAGAAAGAAGTTAGAAAGAAGTAAGAAAGAAGTAAGAAAGAAGTAATAAAGAAGTAAGAAAGAAAGAAGTAAGGAAGAAGTAAGAAAGAAGTAAGGAAGAAGAAAGAAAGAAGTAAGAAAGAATTAAGAAAGAAAGAAGTAAGAAAGAAGTAAGAAAGAATTAAGAAAGAAAGAAGAAAGAAATAAGAAAGAAAGAAGTTAGAAAGAAGTAAGAAAGAAGTAAGAAAGAAGTTTGAAAGAAGTAAGAAAGAAGGAAGAAAGAAGTAAGAAAGAAGTAGGAAAGAAAGAAGAAAGAAGTTAAGAAAGAAGTAAGAAAGAAGTAAGAAAGAAGTAAGAAAGAAGAAAAAAGAAGTTAGAAAGAAGTAAGAAAGTAGTAAGAAAGAAGTTAGAAAGAAGTAAGAAAGAAGGAAGAAAGAAGTAAGAAAGAAGTAAGAAAGAAGTAAGAAAGAATTAAGAAAGAAGAAAAAAGAAGTTAGAAAGAAGTAAGAAAGAAGTAAGAAAGAAGTAAGAAAGAAGTAAGAAAGAAGAAAGAAAGAAGTAAGAAAGAAGAAAGAAAGAAAGAAGAAAGAAGTAAGAAAGAAGTAAGAAAGAAGAAAGAAATAAGAAAGAAAGAAGTAAGAAAGAAGAAAGAAAGAAAGAAGAAAGAAGAAAGAAAGAAGTACGAAAGAAGTAAGAAAGAAGAAAGATAGAAAAAAGAAGAAAGAAAGAAGAAAGAAAGAATTAAGAAAGAAGTAAGAAAGAAGTAAGAAAGTAGTTAGAAAGAAGTAAGAAAGAATTAAGAAAGAAGAAAAAAGAACTTATAAAGAAGTTAGAAAGAAGTAAGAAAAAGTAAGAAAGAAGAAAGAAAGAAGTAAGAAAGAAGGAAGAAAGAAAGAAGTAAGAGGGAATGAAGAAAGAATTAAGAAAGAAGTATGAAAGAAGTAAGAATGAAGTAAGAAAGAAGTAAGAAAGAAGTAAGAAAGAAGTAAGAAAGTAGTTAGAAAGAAGTAAGAAAGAATTAAGAAAGAAAGAAGTAAGAAAGAAGTAAGAAAGAAGTAAGAAAGAAAGAAGAAAGAAATAAGAAAGAAAGAAGTTACAAAGAAGTAAGAAAGAAGTAAGAAAGAAGTTAGAAAGAAGTAGGAAAAAAGTAAGAAAGAAGTAAGAAAGAAGAAAGAAAGAAGAAAGAAAGAAGTAAGAAAGAAGTCAGAAAGAAGTCAGAAAGAAGTCAGAAAGAAGTAAGAAAGAAAGAAGAAAGAAGTTAAGAAATAAGTAAGAAAGAAGTAAGAAAGTAGTTAGAAAGAAGTAAGAAAGAATTAAGAAAGAAAGAAGTAAGAAAGAAGAAAGAAAGAAGTAAGAAAGAAAGAAGAAAGAAAGAAGAAAGAAAGAAGTTAGAAAGAAGTAAGAAAGAAGTTAGAAAGAAGTAAGAAAGAAGGAAGAAAAAAGTAAGAAAGAAGTAAGAAAGAAAGAAGAAAGAAGTTAAGAAAGAAGTAAGAAAGAAGTAAGAAAGTAGTTAGAGAGAAGTAAGAAAGAATTAAGAAAGAAGAAAGAAAGAAGTAAGAAAGAAGTAAGAAAGAAGTAAGAAAGAAAGAAGAAAGAAAGAAGTAAGAAAGAAGTAAGAAAGAAGTAAGAAAGAAGTTAGAAAGAAGTAAGAAAGAAGTAAGAAAGAAGTTAGAAATAAGTAAGAAAGAAGGAAGAAAGAAGTAAGAAAGAAGTAAGAAATAAAGAAGAAATAAGTTAAGAAAGAAGTAAGAAAGAAGTAAGAAAGAAGTAAGAAAGTAGTTAGAAAGAAGTAAGAAAGAATTAAGAAAGAAAGAAGTAAGAAAGAAGTAAGAAAGAAGTAAGAAAGAAAGAAGAAAGAAATAAGAAAGAAAGAAGTTAGAAAGAAGTAAGAAAGAAGTAAGAAAGAAGTTAGAAAAAAGTAAGAAAGAATTAAGAAAGAAAGAAGTAAGAAAGAAGTATGAAAGATGTAAGGAAGAAAGAAGAAAGAAAGAAGAAAGAAAGAAGTTAGAAAGAAGTAAGAAAGAAGTAAGAAAAGTTAGAAAGAAGTAAGAAAGAAGGAAGTAAGAAAGAAGTAAGAAAGAAGAAGGAAAGAAAGAAGAAAGAAAGAAGAAAGAAAGAAGTTAGAAAGAAGTAAGAAAGAAGTAAGAAAGAAGTAAGAAAGAAGTAAGAAAGAAGTAAGAAAGAAAGAAGTAAGAAAGAAGTAACAAAGAAGTAAGAAAGAAAGAAGAAAGAAAGAAGAAAGAAAGAAGTTAGAAAGAAGTAAGAAAGAAGTAAGAAAGAAGTTAGAAAGAAGTAAGAAAGAAGTAAGAAAGAAGTAAGAAAGAAGTAAGAGAGAAAGAATTAAGGAAGAAGTAAGAAAGAAGTAAGGAAGAAGAAAGAAAGAAGTAAGAAATAATTAAGAAAGAAAGAAGTAAGAAAGAAGTAAGAAAGAATTAAGAAAGAAAGAAGAAAGAAATAAGAAAGAAAGAAGTTAGAAAGAAGTAAGAAAGAAGTAAGAAAGAAGTTTGAAAGAAGTAAGAAAAAAGTAAGAAAGAAGAAAAAAGAAGTTAGAAAGAAGTAAGAAAGAAGTAAGAAAGAAGTAAGAAAGAAGTAAGAAAGAAGAAAGAAAGAAGTAAGAAAGAAGAAAGAAAGAAAGAAGAAAGAAGTAAGAAAGAAGTAAGAAAGAAGAAAAATAAGAAAGAAAGAAGTAAGAAAGAAGTAAGAAAGAAGAAAGAAAGAAAAAAGAAAGAAGAAAGAAAGAAGAAAGAAGTAAGAAAGAAGAAAGAAAGAAGAAAGAAGAAAGAAAGAAGAAAGAAAGAATTAGGAAAGAAGTAAGAAAGAAGTAACAAAGTAGGTAGAAAGAAGTAAGAAAGAATTAAGAAAGAAGAAAAAAGAACTTATAAAGAAGTTAGAAAGAAGTAAGAAAAAGTAAGAAAGAAGAAAGAAAGAAGTAAGAAGGAATGAAGAAAGAAGTAAGAAAGAAGTGAGAAAGAAGTAAGAATGAAGTAAGAAAGAAGTAAGAAAGAAGTAAGAAAGAAGTAAGAAAGTAGTTAGAAAGAAGTAAGAAAGAATTAAGAAAGAAAGAAGTAAGAAAGAAGTAAGAAAGAAGAAAGAAAGAAGAAAGAAAGAATTAAGAAAGAAGTAAGAAAGAAGAAAGAAAGAAGAAAGAAAGAAGTAAGAAAGAAGTAAGAAAGAAGAAAGAAAGAAGTAAGGAAGAAGAAAGAAAGAAGAAAGGAAGAATTAAGAAAGAAGTAAGAAAGAAGTAAGAAAGAAGTAAGAAAGAAGTAAGAAAGAAGTAAGAAAGAAGTAAGAAAGAAGAAAAAAGAAGTTAGAAAGAAGTAGGAAAGAAGTAAGAACAAAGTAAGAAAGAAGAAAGAAATAAGTAAGAAGGAATGAAGAAAGAAGTAAGAAAGAAGTAAGAAAGAATTAAGAAAGAAGTAAGAAAGAAAGAAGAAAGAAGTAAGAAAGAAGTAAGAAAGAAGTAAGAAAGAAGAAAAAAGAAGTTAGAAAGAAGTAGGAAAGAAGTAAGAATAAAGAAAGAAAGAAGAAAAAAATAAGTAAGAAAGAAGAAAGAAAGAAAGAAGAAAGAAGTAAGAAAGAAGTAAGAAAGAAGTAAGAAAGAAGAAAAAAGAAGTTAGAAAGAAGTAGGAAAGAAGTAAGAATAAAGAAAGAAAGAAGAAAAAAATAAGTAAGAAAGAAGAAAGAAAGAAAGAAGAAAGAAGTAAGAAAGAAGTAAGAAAGAAGTAAGAAAGAAGGAAGAAGTAAGAAAGAAGAAAGAAAGAAGTAAGAAAGAAGAAAGAAAGAAGAAAGAAAGAAGTAAGAAAGAAGTAAGAAAGAAGTAAGAAAGTAGTAAGAAAGAAGAAAGAAAGAAGTAAGAAAGAAGAAAGAAAGAAGAAAGAAGAAAGAAAGAAGAAAGAAAGAAGTAAGAAAGAAGTAAGAAAGAAGAAAGAAACAAGAAAGAAAGAATTAAGAAAGAAGTAAGAAAGAAGTAAGAAAGTAGTTAGAAAGAAAGAAGAAAGAAGTAAGAAAGAAGTAAGAAAGAAGAAAGAAAGAAGTAAGAAAGAAGTAAGAAAGAAGTAAGAAAGTAGTAAGAAAGTAGTAAGAAAGAAGTAAGAAAGAAGTAAGAAAGAAGTAAGAAAGAAAGAAGAAAGAAAGAAGTAAGAAAGAAGTAAGAAAGAAGTTTGAAAGAAGTAAGAAGGAATGAAGAAAGAAGTAAGAAAGAAGTAAGAAAGTAGTAAGAAAGAAGTAAGAAAGAAGTAAGAAAGTAGTTAGAAAGAAGTAAGAAAGAAGTAAGAAAGAAGTAAGAAAGAAGAAAGAAAGAAGTAAGAAAGAAGAAAGAAAGAAGTAAGAAAGAAGTAAGAAAGAAGTAAGAAAGTAGTAAGAAAGAAGAAAGAAAGAAGTAAGAAAGAAGAAAGAAAGAAGAAAGAAAGAAGAAAGAAGAAAGAAAGAAGTAAGAAAGAAGAAAGAAAGAAGAAAGAAAGAAGTAAGAAAGAAGTAAGAAAGAAGAAAGAAAGAAGAAAGAAAGAAGTAAGAAAGAAGTAAGAAAGAAGTAAGAAATAAGAAAGAAAGAAGTAAGAAAGAAGAAAGAAAGAAGAAAGAAAGAATTAAGAAAGAAGTAAGAAAGAAGTAAGAAAATAGTTAGAAAGAAAGAAGAAAGAAGTAAGAAAGAAGTAAGAAAGAAGAAAGAAAGAATTAAGAAAGAAGTAAGAAAGAAGTAAGAAAGTAGTAAGAAAGTAGTAAGAAAGAAGTAAGAAAGAAGTAAGAAAGAAGAAAGAAAGAAGAAAGAAAGAAGAAAGAAGAAAGAAAGAAGTAAGAAAGAAGAAAGAAAGAAGTAAGAAAGAAGTAAGAAAGAAGTAAGAAAGAAGTAAGAAAGAAGTAAGAAAGTAGTTAGAAAGAAGTAAGAAAGAAGTAAGAAAGAAGTAAGAAAGAAGAAAGAAAGAAGTAAGAAAGAAGAAAGAAAGAAGTAAGAAAGAAGTAAGAAAGAAGTAAGAAAGTAGTAAGAAAGAAGAAAGAAAGAAGTAAGAAAGAAGAAAGAAAGAAGAAAGAAAGAAGAAAGAAGAAAGAAAGAAGTAAGAAAGAAGAAAGAAAGAAGAAAGAAAGAAGTAAGAAAGAAGTAAGAAAGAAGAAAGAAAGAAGAAAGAAAGAAGTAAGAAAGAAGTAAGAAAGAAGTAAGAAATAAGAAAGAAAGAAGTAAGAAAGAAGAAAGAAAGAAGAAAGAAAGAATTAAGAAAGAAGTAAGAAAGAAGTAAGAAAGTAGTTAGAAAGAAAGAAGAAAGAAGTAAGAAAGAAGTAAGAAAGAAGAAAGAAAGAATTAAGAAAGAAGTAAGAAAGAAGTAAGAAAGAAGTAAGAAAGTAGTTAGAAAGAAGTAAGAAAGAAGTAAGAAAGAAGTAAGAAAGAAGAAAGAAAGAAGTAAGAAAGAAGAAAGAAAGAAGTAAGAAAGAAGTAAGAAAGAAGTAAGAAAGTAGTAAGAAAGAAGAAAGAAAGAAGTAAGAAAGAAGAAAGAAAGAAGACAGAAAGAAGAAAGAAGAAAGAAAGAAGTAAGAAAGAAGAAAGAAAGAAGAAAGAAAGAAGAAAGAAGTAAGAAAGAAGTAAGAAGGAATGAAGAAAGAAGTAAGAAAGAAGTAAGAAAGAAGTAAGAAAGAAGAAAGAAAGACGTAAGAAAGAAGAAAGAAAGAATTAAGAAAGAAGTAAGAAAGAAGTAAGAAAGTAGTTAGAAAGAAAGAAGAAAGAAGTAAGAAAGAAGTAAGAAAGAAGAAAGAAAGAAGTAAGAAAGAAGTAAGAAAGAAGTAAGAAAGTAGTAAGAAAGTAGTAAGAAAGAAGTAAGAAAGAAGTAAGAAAGAAGAAAGAAAGAATTAAGAAAGAAGTAAGAAAGAAGTAAGAAAGTAGTTAGAAAGAAAGAAGAAAGAAGTAAGAAAGAAGTAAGAAAGAAGAAAGAAAGAAGTAAGAAAGAAGTAAGAAAGAAGTAAGAAAGTAGTAAGAAAGTAGTAAGAAAGAAGTACGAAAGAAGTAAGAAAGAAGAAAGAAAGAAGAAAGAAAGAAGAAAGAAGAAAGAAAGAAGTAAGAAAAAAGAAAGAAAGAAGTAAGAAAGAAGTAAGAAAGAAGTAAGAAAGGAGAAAGAAAGAAGTAAGAAAGAAGAAAGAAAGAAACTAGAAAGAAGCAAGAAAGAAGTAAGAAAGAAAGAAGAAAGAAAGAAGAAAGAAGAAAGAAATAAGTAAGAAAGAAGAAAGAAGAAAGAAAGAAGAAAGAGAGAAGAAAGAGAGAAGAAAGAAAGAAGTAAGAAAGAAGAAAGAAAGAAGTAAGAAAGAAGAAAGAAAGAAGAAAGAAAGAATTAAGAAAGAAGTAAGAAAGAAGTAAGAAAGTAGTTAGAAAGAAAGAAGAAAGAAGTAAGAAAGAAGTAAGAAAGAAGATAGAAAGAAGTAAGAAAGAAGTAAGAGAGAAGTAAGAAAGAAGTAAGAAAGTAGTGAGAAAGAAGAAAGTAAGAAGTAAGAAAGAAGAAAGAAAGAAGAAAGAAGAAAGAAAGAAGTAAGAAAGAAGAAAGAAAGAAGAAAGAAAGAAGTAAGAAAGAAGTAAGAAAGAAGAAAGAAAGAAGTAAGAATGAAGTAAGAAAGTAGTAAGAAAGTAGTAAGAAAGAAGTAAGAAAGAAGTAAGAAAGAAGAAAGAAAGAAGAAAGAAGAAAGAAAGAAGTAAGAAAGAAGAAAGAAAGAAGTAAGAAAGAAGTAAGAAGAAGTAAGAAAGAAGTAAGAAAGAAGAAAGAAAGAAGAAAGAGAGAAGATAGAAAGAAGTAAGAAAGAAGTAAGAAAGAAGTTAGAAAGAAGTAAGAAAGAAGTAAGAGAGAAAGAAAAAAGAAATAAGAAAAAAGTAAGAAAGAAGTAAGAAAGAAGTAAGAAAGAAGTAAGAAAGAAGTAAGAAAGAAGTAAGAAAGTAGTAAGACAGTAGTAAGAAAGAAAGAAGAAAGAAGTAAGAAAGAAGTAAGAAAGTAGTAAGAAAGAAGTAAGAAAGAAGTAAGAAAGAAGTAAGAAAGAAAGAAAGAAGAAAGAAAGAAGAAAGAGAGAAGATAGAAAGAAGTAAGAAAGAAGTAAGAAAGAAGTTAGAAAGAAGTAAGAAAGAAGTAAGAAAGAAAGAAGAAAGAAATAAGAAAGAAGTAAGAAAGAAGTAAGAAAGAAGTAAGAAATAAGTAAGAAAGAAGTAAGAAAGAAGTAAGTAAGAAGTAAGAAGGAATGAAGAAAGAAGTAAGAAAGAAGTAAGAAAGAATTAAGAAAGAAGTAAGAAATAAGTAAGAAAGATGTAAGAAATAAGTAAGAAAGAAGTTAGAAAGAAGTAAGAAAGAAGTAAGAAAGAAGTAAGAAAGTAGTAGGAAAGAAGTAAGAAAGAAGTAAGAAAGAAGTAAGAAATAAGTAAGAAAGAAGTAAGAAAGAAGTAAGTAAGAAGTAAGAAGGAATGAAGAAAGAAGTAAGAAAGAAGTTAGAAAGAAGTAAGAAAGAAGTAAGAAATAAGTAAGAAAGATGTAAGAAATAAGTAAGAAAGAAGTTAGAAAGAAGTAAGAAAGAAGTAAGAAAGAAGTAAGAAAGTAGTAGGAAAGTAGTAAGAAAGAAGGAAGAAAGAAGAATGAAGAAAGAAAGAAGTAAGAAAGAAGAAAGAAAGAAGTAAGAAAGAAGTAAGAAAGAAGAAAGAAAGAAGTAAGAAAGAAGAAAGAAAGAAGAAAGAAAGAATTAAGAAAGAAGTAAGAAAGAAGTAAGAAAGTAGTTAGAAAGAAAGAAGAAAGAAGTAAGAAAGAAGTAAGAAAGAAGAAAGAAAGAAGTAAGAAAGAAGTAAGAAAGAAGTAAGAAAGTAGTAAGAAAGTAGTAAGAAAGAAGTAAGAAAGAAGTAAGAAAGAAGAAAGAAAGAAGAAAGAAAGAAGAAAGAAGAAAGAAAGAATTAAGAATGAAGAAAGAAAGAAGTAAGAAAGAAGTTAGAAAGTAGTAGGAAAGTAGTAAGAAAGAAGAAAGAAAGAAGTAAGAAAGAAGAAAGAAAGAAGAAAGAAAGAAGAATGAAGAAAGAAAGAAGTAAGAAAGAAGAAAGAAAGAAGAAAGAAAGAAGTAAGAAAGAAGTAAGAAAGAAGAAAGAAAGAAGTAAGAAAGAAGAAAGAAAGAAGAAAGAAAGAATTAAGAAAGAAGTAAGAAAGAAGTAAGAAAGTAGTTAGAAAGAAAGAAGAAAGAAGTAAGAAAGAAGTAAGAAAGAAGAAAGAAAGAAGTAAGAAAAAAGTAAGAAAGAAGTAAGAAAGTAGTAAGAAAGTAGTAAGAAAGAAGTAAGAAAGAAGTAAGAAAGAAGAAAGAAAGAAGAAAGAAAGAAGAAAGAAGAAAGAAAGAAGAATGAAGAAAGAAAGAAGTAAGAAAGAAGTAAGAAAGAAAGAAGAAAGAAAGAAGAAAGAAAGAATTAAGAAAGAAGTAAGAAAGAAGTAAGAAAGTAGTTAGAAAGAAAGAAGAAAGAAGTAAGAAAGAAGTAAGAAAGAAGAAAGAAAGAAGTAAGAAAGAAGTAAGAAAGTAGTAAGAAAGTAGTAAGAAAGAAGTAAGAAAGAAGTAAGAAAGAAGAAAGAAAGAATTAAGAAAGAAGTAAGAAAGAAGTAAGAAAGTAGTTAGAAAGAAAGAAGAAAGAAGTAAGAAAGAAGTAAGAAAGAAGAAAGAAAGAAGTAAGAAAGAAGTAAGAAAGAAGTAAGAAAGTAGTAAGAAAGTAGTAAGAAAGAAGTACGAAAGAAGTAAGAAAGAAGAAAGAAAGAAGAAAGAAAGAAGAAAGAAGAAAGAAAGAAGTAAGAAAAAAGAAAGAAAGAAGTAAGAAAGAAGTAAGAAAGAAGTAAGAAAGGAGAAAGAAAGAAGTAAGAAAGAAGAAAGAAAGAAACTAGAAAGAAGCAAGAAAGAAGTAAGAAAGAAAGAAGAAAGAAAGAAGAAAGAAGAAAGAAATAAGTAAGAAAGAAGAAAGAAGAAAGAAAGAAGAAAGAGAGAAGAAAGAGAGAAGAAAGAAAGAAGTAAGAAAGAAGAAAGAAAGAAGTAAGAAAGAAGAAAGAAAGAAGAAAGAAAGAATTAAGAAAGAAGTAAGAAAGAAGTAAGAGAGTAGTTAGAAAGAAAGAAGAAAGAAGTAAGAAAGAAGTAAGAAAGAAGATAGAAAGAAGTAAGAAAGAAGTAAGAGAGAAGTAAGAAAGAAGTAAGAAAGTAGTGAGAAAGAAGAAAGAAAGAAGAAAGAAAGAAGTAAGAAAGAAGTAAGAAAGAAGAAAGAAAGAAGTAAGAATGAAGTAAGAAAGTAGTAAGAAAGTAGTAAGAAAGAAGTAAGAAAGGAGTAAGAAAGAAGAAAGAAAGAAGAAAGAAGAAAGAAAGAAGTAAGAAAGAAGAAAGAAAGAAGTAAGAAAGAAGTAAGAAGAAGTAAGAAAGAAGTAAGAAAGAAGAAAGAAAGAAGAAAGAGAGAAGATAGAAAGAAGTAAGAAAGAAGTAAGAAAGAAGTTAGAAAGAAGTAAGAAAGAAGTAAGAGAGAAAGAAAAAAGAAATAAGAAAAAAGTAAGAAAGAAGTAAGAAAGAAGTAAGAAAGAAGTAAGAAAGAAGTAAGAAAGAAGTAAGAAAGTAGTAAGACAGTAGTAAGAAAGAAAGAAGAAAGAAGTAAGAAAGAAGTAAGAAAGTAGTAAGAAAGAAGTAAGAAAGAAGTAAGAAAGAAGTAAGAAAGAAAGAAAGAAGAAAGAAAGAAGAAAGAGAGAAGATAGAAAGAAGTAAGAAAGAAGTAAGAAAGAAGTTAGAAAGAAGTAAGAAAGAAGTAAGAAAGAAAGAAGAAAGAAATAAGAAAGAAGTAAGAAAGAAGTAAGAAAGAAGTAAGAAATAAGTAAGAAAGAAGTAAGAAAGAAGTAAGTAAGAAGTAAGAAGGAATGAAGAAAGAAGTAAGAAAGAAGTAAGAAAGAATTAAGAAAGAAGTAAGAAAGAAGTAAGAAAGATGTAAGAAATAAGTAAGAAAGAAGTTAGAAAGAAGTAAGAAAGAAGTAAGAAAGAAGTAAGAAAGTAGTAGGAAAGAAGTAAGAAAGAAGTAAGAAAGAAGTAAGAAATAAGTAAGAAAGAAGTAAGAAAGAAGTAAGTAAGAAGTAAGAAGGAATGAAGAAAGAAGTAAGAAAGAAGTTAGAAAGAAGTAAGAAAGAAGTAAGAAATAAGTAAGAAAGATGTAAGAAATAAGTAAGAAAGAAGTTAGAAAGAAGTAAGAAAGAAGTAAGAAAGAAGTAAGAAAGTAGTAGGAAAGTAGTAAGAAAGAAGGAAGAAAGAAGAATGAAGAAAGAAAGAAGTAAGAAAGAAGAAAGAAAGAAGAAAGAAAGAAGTAAGAAAGAAGTAAGAAAGAAGAAAGAAAGAAGTAAGAAAGAAGAAAGAAAGAAGAAAGAAAGAATTAAGAAAGAAGTAAGAAAGAAGTAAGAAAGTAGTTAGAAAGAAAGAAGAAAGAAGTAAGAAAGAAGTAAGAAAGAAGAAAGAAAGAAGTAAGAAAGAAGTAAGAAAGAAGTAAGAAAGTAGTAAGAAAGTAGTAAGAAAGAAGTAAGAAAGAAGTAAGAAAGAAGAAAGAAAGAAGAAAGAAAGAAGAAAGAAGAAAGAAAGAATTAAGAATGAAGAAAGAAAGAAGTAAGAAAGAAGTTAGAAAGTAGTAGGAAAGTAGTAAGAAAGAAGAAAGAAAGAAGTAAGAAAGAAGAAAGAAAGAAGAAAGAAAGAAGAATGAAGAAAGAAAGAAGTAAGAAAGAAGAAAGAAAGAAGAAAGAAAGAAGTAAGAAAGAAGTAAGAAAGAAGAAAGAAAGAAGTAAGAAAGAAGAAAGAAAGAAGAAAGAAAGAATTAAGAAAGAAGTAAGAAAGAAGTAAGAAAGTAGTTAGAAAGAAAGAAGAAAGAAGTAAGAAAGAAGTAAGAAAGAAGAAAGAAAGAAGTAAGAAAGAAGTAAGAAAGAAGTAAGAAAGTAGTAAGAAAGTAGTAAGAAAGAAGTAAGAAAGAAGTAAGAAAGAAGAAAGAAAGAAGAAAGAAAGAAGAAAGAAGAAAGAAAGAAGAATGAAGAAAGAAAGAAGTAAGAAAGAAGTAAGAAAGAAAGAAGAAAGAAAGAAAAAAGAAAGAATTAAGAAAGAAGTAAGAAAGAAGTAAGAAAGTAGTTAGAAAGAAAGAAGAAAGAAGTAAGAAAGAAGTAAGAAAGAAGAAAGAAAGAAGTAAGAAAGAAGTAAGAAAGTAGTAAGAAAGTAGTAAGAAAGAAGTAAGAAAGAAGTAAGAAAGAAGAAAGAAAGAATTAAGAAAGAAGTAAGAAAGAAGTAAGAAAGTAGTTAGAAAGAAAGAAGAAAGAAGTAAGAAAGAAGTAAGAAAGAAGAAAGAAAGAAGTAAGAAAGAAGTAAGAAAGAAGTAAGAAAGTAGTAAGAAAGTAGTAAGAAAGAAGTACGAAAGAAGTAAGAAAGAAGAAAGAAAGAAGAAAGAAAGAAGAAAGAAGAAAGAAAGAAGTAAGAAAAAAGAAAGAAAGAAGTAAGAAAGAAGTAAGAAAGAAGTAAGAAAGGAGAAAGAAAGAAGTAAGAAAGAAGAAAGAAAGAAACTAGAAAGAAGCAAGAAAGAAGTAAGAAAGAAAGAAGAAAGAAAGAAGAAAGAAGAAAGAAATAAGTAAGAAAGAAGAAAGAAGAAAGAAAGAAGAAAGAGAGAAGAAAGAGAGAAGAAAGAAAGAAGTAAGAAAGAAGAAAGAAAGAAGTAAGAAAGAAGAAAGAAAGAAGAAAGAAAGAATTAAGAAAGAAGTAAGAAAGAAGTAAGAGAGTAGTTAGAAAGAAAGAAGAAAGAAGTAAGAAAGAAGTAAGAAAGAAGATAGAAAGAAGTAAGAAAGAAGTAAGAGAGAAGTAAGAAAGAAGTAAGAAAGTAGTGAGAAAGAAGAAAGAAAGAAGAAAGAAAGAAGTAAGAAAGAAGTAAGAAAGAAGAAAGAAAGAAGTAAGAATGAAGTAAGAAAGTAGTAAGAAAGTAGTAAGAAAGAAGTAAGAAAGAAGTAAGAAAGAAGAAAGAAAGAAGAAAGAAGAAAGAAAGAAGTAAGAAAGAAGAAAGAAAGAAGTAAGAAAGAAGTAAGAAGAAGTAAGAAAGAAGTAAGAAAGAAGAAAGAAAGAAGAAAGAGAGAAGATAGAAAGAAGTAAGAAAGAAGTAAGAAAGAAGTTAGAAAGAAGTAAGAAAGAAGTAAGAGAGAAAGAAAAAAGAAATAAGAAAAAAGTAAGAAAGAAGTAAGAAAGAAGTAAGAAAGAAGTAAGAAAGAAGTAAGAAAGAAGTAAGAAAGTAGTAAGACAGTAGTAAGAAAGAAAGAAGAAAGAAGTAAGAAAGAAGTAAGAAAGTAGTAAGAAAGAAGTAAGAAAGAAGTAAGAAAGAAGTAAGAAAGAAAGAAAGAAGAAAGAAAGAAGAAAGAGAGAAGATAGAAAGAAGTAAGAAAGAAGTAAGAAAGAAGTTAGAAAGAAGTAAGAAAGAAGTAAGAAAGAAAGAAGAAAGAAATAAGAAAGAAGTAAGAAAGAAGTAAGAAAGAAGTAAGAAATAAGTAAGAAAGAAGTAAGAAAGAAGTAAGTAAGAAGTAAGAAGGAATGAAGAAAGAAGTAAGAAAGAAGTAAGAAAGAATTAAGAAAGAAGTAAGAAAGAAGTAAGAAAGAAGTTAGAAAGAAGTAAGAAAGAAGTAAGAAATAAGTAAGAAAGATGTAAGAAATAAGTAAGAAAGAAGTTAGAAAGAAGTAAGAAAGAAGTAAGAAAGAAGTAAGAAAGTAGTAGGAAAGTAGTAAGAAAGAAGGAAGAAAGAAGAATGAAGAAAGAAAGAAGTAAGAAAGAAGAAAGAAAGAAGAAAGAAAGAAGTAAGAAAGAAGTAAGAAAGAAGAAAGAAAGAAGTAAGAAAGAAGAAAGAAAGAAGAAAGAAAGAATTAAGAAAGAAGTAAGAAAGAAGTAAGAAAGTAGTTAGAAAGAAAGAAGAAAGAAGTAAGAGAGAAGTAAGAAAGAAGAAAGAAAGAAGTAAGAAAGAAGTAAGAAAGAAGTAAGAAAGTAGTAAGAAAGTAGTAAGAAAGAAGTAAGAAAGAAGTAAGAAAGAAGAAAGAAAGAAGAAAGAAAGAAGAAAGAAGAAAGAAAGAAGTAAGAATGAAGAAAGAAAGAAGTAAGAAAGAAGTAAGAAAGTAGTAGGAAAGTAGTAAGAAAGAAGAAAGAAAGAAGTAAGAAAGAAGAAAGAAAGAAGAAAGAAAGAAGAATGAAGAAAGAAAGAAGTAAGAAAGAAGAAAGAAAGAAGAAAGAAAGAAGTAAGAAAGAAGTAAGAAAGAAGAAAGAAAGAAGTAAGAAAGAAGAAAGAAAGAAGAAAGAAAGAATTAAGAAAGAAGTAAGAAAGAAGTAAGAAAGTAGTTAGAAAGAAAGAAGAAAGAAGTAAGAAAGAAGTAAGAAAGAAGAAAGAAAGAAGTAAGAAAGAAGTAAGAAAGAAGTAAGAAAGTAGTAAGAAAGAAGTAAGAAAGAAGTAAGAAAGAAGAAAGAAAGAAGAAAGAAAGAAGAAAGAAGAAAGAAAGAAGTAAGAATGAAGAAAGAAAGAAGTAAGAAAGAAGTAAGAAAGAAAGAAGAAAGAAAGAAGAAAGAAAGAATTAAGAAAGAAGTAAGAAAGAAGTAAGAAAGTAGTTAGAAAGAAAGAAGAAAGAAGTAAGAAAGAAGTAAGAAAGAAGAAAGAAAGAAGTAAGAAAGAAGTAAGAAAGTAGTAAGAAAGTAGTAAGAAAGAAGTAAGAAAGAAGTAAGAAAGAAGAAAGAAAGAAGAAAGAAAGAAGAAAGAAGAAAGAAAGAAGTAAGAATGAAGAAAGAAAGAAGTAAGAAAGAAGTAAGAAAGAAAGAAGAAAGAAAGAAGAAAGAAAGAAGAAAGAAGGAAGTTAGAAATAAGTAAGAAAGAAGTAAGAAAGAAGTAAGAAAGTAGTAAGAAAGAAGAAAGAAAGAAGTAAGAAAGAAGAAAGAAAGAAGAAAGAAAGAAGAAAGAAGTAAGAAAGAATTAAGAAAGAAGTAAGAAAGAAGTAAGAAAGTAGTTAGAAAGAAAGAAGAAAGAAGTAAGAAAGAAGTAAGAAAGAAGAAAGAAAGAAGTAAGAAAGAAGTAAGAAAGAAGTAAGAAAGTAGTAAGAAAGTAGTAAGAAAGAAGTAAGAAAGAAGTAAGAAAGAAGAAAGAAAGAATTAAGAAAGAAGTAAGAAAGAAGTAAGAAAGTAGTTAGAAAGAAAGAAGAAAGAAGTAAGAAAGAAGTAAGAAAGAAGAAAGAAAGAAGTAAGAAAGAAGTAAGAAAGAAGTAAGAAAGTAGTAAGAAAGTAGTAAGAAAGAAGTAAGAAAGAAGTAAGAAAAAAGAAAGAAAGAAGTAAGAAAGAAGTAAGAAAGGAGAAAGAAAGAAGTAAGAAAGAAGAAAGAAAGAAAGAAGAAAGAAGCAAGAAAGAAGTAAGAAAGAAAGAAGAAAGAAAGAAGAAAGAAATAAGGAAGTTAGAAATAAGTAAGAAAGAAGTAAGAAAGAAGTAAGAAAGTAGTAAGAAAGAAGAAAGAAGAAGTAAGAAAGAAGAAAGAAAGAAGAAAGAAGAAAGAAAGAAGTAAGAAAGAAGAAAAAAAGAAGAAAGAAAGAAGTAAGAAAGAAGTAAGAAAGAAGTAAGAAAGAAGTAAGAAAGAAAGAAGAAAGAAAGAAGTTAGAGAGAAGTAAGAAAGAAGTAAGAAAGAAGAAAGAAGTAAGAAATAAGTAAGAAAGAAGTAAGAAGGAATGAAGAAAGAAGTAAGAAAGAAGTAAGAAAGAAGAAAGAAGTAAGAAAGAAGTAAGAAAGAAGTAAGAAAGAAGAAAGAATGAAGTAAGAAAGAAGAAAGAAAGAAGTAAGAAGCAAGAAAGAAGTAAGAAAGAAAGAAGAAAGAAAGAAGAAAGAAAGAAGGAAGTTAGAAATAAGTAAGAAAGAAGTAAGAAAGAAGTAAGAAAGTAGTGAGAAAGAAGAAAGTAAGAAGTAAGAAAGAAGAAAGAAAGAAGAAAGAAGAAAGAAAGAAGTAAGAAAGAAGAAAGAAAGAAGAAAGAAAGAAGTAAGAAAGAAGTAAGAAAGGAGAAAGAAAGAAGTAAGAAAGAAGTAAGAAAGTAGTAAGAAAGTAGTAAGAAAGAAGTAAGAAAGAAGTAAGAAAGAAGAAAGAAAGAAGAAAGAAGAAAGAAAGAAGTAAGAAAGAAGAAAGAAAGAAGTAAGAAAGAAGTAAGAAAGAAGTAAGAAGTAAGAAAGAATAAAGAAAGAAGAAAGAGAGAAGATAGAAAGAAGTAAGAAAGAAGTAAGAAAGAAGTTAGAAAGAAGTAAGAAAGAAGTAAGAAAGAAAGAAGAAAGAAATAAGAAAAAAGTAAGAAAGAAGTAAGAAAGAAGTAAGAAAGAAGTAAGAAAGAAGTAAGAAAGAAGTAAGAAAGAAGTAAGAAAGAAAGAAAGAAGAAAGAAAGAAGAAAGAGAGAAGATAGAAAGAAGTAAGAAAGAAGTAAGAAAGAAGTTAGAAAGAAGTAAGAAAGAAGTAAGAAAGAAAGAAGAAAGAAATAAGAAAGAAGTAAGAAAGAAGTAAGAAAGAAGTAAGAAATAAGTAAGAAGTAAGAAAGAAGTAAGTAAGAAGTAAGAAGGAATGAAGAAAGAAGTAAGAAAGAAGTAAGAAAGAATTAAGAAAGAAGTAAGAAAGAAGTAAGAAAGAAGTTAGAAAGAAGTAAGAAAGAAGTAAGAAATAAGTAAGAAAGAAGTAAGAAAGAAGTAAGAAAGTAGTAGGAAAGTAGTAAGAAAGAAGGAAGAAAGAAGTAAGAAAGAAGAAAGAAAGAAGAAAGAAAGAAGAATGAAGAAAGAAAGAAGTAAGAAAGAAGAAAGAAAGAAGAAAGAAAGAAGTAAGAAAGAAGTAAGAAAGAAGAAAGAAAGAAGTAAGAAAGAAGAAAGAAAGAAGAAAGAAAGAATTAAGAAAGAAGTAAGAAAGAAGTAAGAAAGTAGTTAGAAAGAAAGAAGAAAGAAGTAAGAAAGAAGTAAGAAAGAAGTAAGAAAGAAGTAAGAAAGAAGTAAGAAAGTAGTAAGAAAGTAGTAAGAAAGAAGTAAGAAAGAAGAAAGAAAGAAGAAAGAAAGAAGAAAGAAGAAAGAAAGAAGTAAGAATGAAGAAAGAAAGAAGTAAGAAAGAAGTAAGAAAGTAGTAGGAAAGTAGTAAGAAAGAAGAAAGAAAGAAGTAAGAAAGAAGTAAGAAAGAAGAAAGAAAGAAGAAAGAATTAAGAAAGAAGTAAGAAAGAAGTAAGAAAGTAGTTAGAAAGAAAGAAGAAAGAAGTAAGAAAGAAGTAAGAAAGAAGAAAGAAAGAAGTAAGAAAGAAGTAAGAAAGAAGTAAGAAAGTAGTAAGAAAGTAGTAAGAAAGAAGTAAGAAAGAAGTAAGAAAAAAGAAAGAAAGAAGTAAGAAAGAAGTAAGAAAGGAGAAAGAAAGAAGTAAGAAAGAAGAAAGAAAGAAAGAAGAAAGAAGCAAGAAAGAAGTAAGAAAGAAAGGAGAAAGAAAGAAGAAAGAAATAAGGAAGTTAGAAATAAGTAAGAAAGAAGTAAGAAAGAAGTAAGAAAGTAGTAAGAAAGAAGAAAGAAGAAGTAAGAAAGAAGAAAGAAAGAAGAAAGAAGAAAGAAAGAAGTAAGAAAGAAGAAAAAAAGAAGAAAGAAAGAAGTAAGAAAGAAGTAAGAAAGAAGTAAGAAAGAAGTAAGAAAGAAAGAAGAAAGAAAGAAGTTAGAAAGAAGTAAGAAAGAAGTAAGAAAGAAGAAAGAAGTAAGAAATAAGTAAGAAAGAAGTAAGAAGGAATGAAGAAAGAAGTAAGAAAGAAGTAAGAAAGAAGAAAGAAGTAAGAAAGAAGTAAGAAAGAAGTAAGAAAGAAGAAAGAATGAAGTAAGAAAGAAGAAAGAAAGAAGTAAGAAGCAAGAAAGAAGTAAGAAAGAAAGAAGAAAGAAAGAAGAAAGAAAGAAGGAAGTTAGAAATAAGTAGAGAAAGAAGTAAGAAAGAAGTAAGAAAGTAGTGAGAAAGAAGAAAGTAAGAAGTAAGAAAGAAGAAAGAAAGAAGAAAGAAGAAAGAAAGAAGTAAGAAAGAAGTAAGAAAGAAGAAAGAAAGAAGTAAGAAAGAAGTAAGAAAGTAGTAAGAAAGTAGTAAGAAAGAAGTAAGAAAGAAGTAAGAAAGAAGAAAGAAAGAAGAAAGAAGAAAGAAAGAAGTAAGAAAGAAGAAAGAAAGAAGTAAGAAAGAAGTAAGAAAGAAGTAAGAAGTAAGAAAGAAGAAAGAAAGAAGAAAGAGAGAAGATAGAAAGAAGTAAGAAAGAAGTAAGAAAGAAGTTAGAAAGAAGTAAGAAAGAAGTAAGAAAGAAAGAAGAAAGAAATAATAAAAAAGTAAGAAAGAAGTAAGAAAGAAGTAAGAAAGAAGTAAGAAAGACGTAAGAAAGCAGTAGGAAAGAAGTAAGAAAGTAGTAAGACAGTAGTAAGAAAGAAAGAAGAAAGAAGTAAGAAAGAAGTAAGAAAGTAGTAAGAAAGAAGTAAGAAAGAAGTAAGAAAGAAGTAAGAAAGAAGTAAGAAAGAAAGAAAGAAGAAAGAAAGAAGAAAGAGAGAAGATAGAAAGAAGAAAGAAAGAAGTAAGAAAGAAGTTAGAAAGAAGTAAGAAAGAAGTAAGAAAGAAAGAAGAAAGAAATAAGAAAGAAGTAAGAAAGAAGTAAGAAAGAAGTAAGAAATAAGTAAGAAAGAAGTAAGAAAGAAGTAAGTAAGAAGTAAGAAGGAATGAAGAAAGAAGTAAGAAAGAAGTAAGAAAGAATTAAGAAAGAAGTAAGAAAGAAGTAAGAAAGAAGTTAGAAAGAAGTAAGAAAGAAGTAAGAAATAAGTAAGAAAGAAGTAAGAAAGAAGTAAGAAAGTAGTAGGAAAGTAGTAAGAAAGAAGGAAGAAAGAAGTAAGAAAGAAGAAAGAAAGAAGAAAGAAAGAAGAATGAAGAAAGAAAGAAGTAAGAAAGAAGAAAGAAAGAAGAAAGAAAGAAGTAAGAAAGAAGTAAGAAAGAAGAAAGAAAGAAGTAAGAAAGAAGAAAGAAAGAAGAAAGAAAGAATTAAGAAAGAAGTAAGAAAGAAGTAAGAAAGTAGTTAGAAAGAAAGAAGAAAGAAGTAAGAAAGAAGTAAGAAAGAAGAAAGAAAGAAGTAAGAAAGAAGTAAGAAAGAAGTAAGAAAGTAGTAAGAAAGTAGTAAGAAAGAAGTAAGAAAGAAGTAAGAAAGAAGAAAGAAAGAAGAAAGAAAGAAGAAAGAAGAAAGAAAGAAGTAAGAATGAAGAAAGAAAGAAGTAAGAAAGAAGTAAGAAAGTAGTAGGAAAGTAGTAAGAAAGAAGAAAGAAAGAAGTAAGAAAGAAGAAAGAAAGAAGAAAGAAAGAAGAATGAAGAAAGAAAGAAGTAAGAAAGAAGAAAGAAAGAAGAAAGAAAGAAGTAAGAAAGAAGTAAGAAAGAAGAAAGAAAGAAGTAAGAAAGAAGAAAGAAAGAATTAAGAAAGAAGTAAGAAAGAAGTAAGAAAGTAGTTAGAAAGAAAGAAGAAAGAAGTAAGAAAGAAGTACGAAAGAAGAAAGAAAGAAGTAAGAAAGAAGTAAGAAAGAAGTAAGAAAGTAGTAAGAAAGTAGTAAGAAAGAAGTAAGAAAGAAGTAAGAAAGAAGAAAGAAAGAAGAAAGAAAGAAGAAAGAAGAAAGAAAGAAGTAAGAATGAAGAAAGAAAGAAGTAAGAAAGAAGTAAGAAAGAAAGAAGAAAGAAAGAAGAAAGAAAGAATTAAGAAAGAAGTAAGAAAGAAGTAAGAAAGTAGTTAGAAAGAAAGAAGAAAGAAGTAAGAAAGAAGTAAGAAAGAAGAAAGAAAGAAGTAAGAAAGAAGTAAGAAAGAAGAAAGAAGTAAGAAAGAATTAGGAAAGAAGTAAGAAAGAAGTAAGAAAGTAGTTAGAAAGAAAGAAGAAAGAAGTAAGAAAGAAGTAAGAAAGAAGAAAGAAAGAAGTAAGAAAGAAGTAAGAAAGAAGTAAGAAAGTAGTAAGAAAGTAGTAAGAAAGAAGTAAGAAAGAAGTAAGAAAGAAGAAAGAAAGAATTAAGAAAGAAGTAAGAAAGAAGTAAGAAAGTAGTTAGAAAGAAAGAAGAAAGAAGTAAGAAAGAAGTAAGAAAGAAGAAAGAAAGAAGTAAGAAAGAAGTAAGAAAGAAGTAAGAAAGTAGTAAGAAAGTAGTAAGAAAGAAGTAAGAAAGAAGTAAGAAAAAAGAAAGAAAGAAGTAAGAAAGAAGTAAGAAAGGAGAAAGAAAGAAGTAAGAAAGAAGAAAGAAAGAAAGAAGAAAGAAGCAAGAAAGAAGTAAGAAAGAAAGAAGAAAGAAAGAAGAAAGAAATAAGGAAGTTAGAAATAAGTAAGAAAGAAGTAAGAAAGAAGTAAGAAAGTAGTAAGAAAGAAGAAAGAAGAAGTAAGAAAGAAGAAAGAAAGAAGAAAGAAGAAAGAAAGAAGTAAGAAAGAAGAAAAAAAGAAGAAAGAAAGAAGTAAGAAAGAAGTAAGAAAGAAGAAAGAAAGAAGTAAGAAAGAAGTAAGAAAGAAGAAAGAAAGAATTAAGAAAGAACTAAGAAGTAAGAGAGTAGTTAGAAAGAAGTAAGAAAGAAGTAAGAAAGAAGTAAGAAAGAAGAAAGAAAGAAGTAAGAAAGAAGTAAGAAAGAAGTAAGAAAGTAGTAAGAAAGTAGTAAGAAAGAAGTAAGAAAGAAGTAAGAAAGAAGAAAGAAAGAAGGAAGAAGAAAGAAAGAAGAAAGAAGAAAGAAGAAAGAAAGAAGTAAGAAAGAAGTAAAAAAGAAGTAAGAAAGAAGTAAGAAAGAAGTAAGAAAGAAGAAAGAAAGAAGAAAGAGAGAAGATAGAAAGAAGTAAGAAAGAAGTAAGAAAGAAGTTAGAAAGAAGTAAGAAAGAAGTAAGAAAGAAAGAAGAAAGAAATAAGAAAGAAGTAAGAAAGAAGTAAGAAAGAAGTAAGAAAGAAGTAAGAAAGAAGTAAGAAAGAAGTAAGAAAGTAGTAAGAAAGTAGTAAGAAAGAAAGAAGAAAGAAGTAAGAAAGAAGTAAGAAAGTAGTAAGAAAGAAGTAAGAAAGAAGTAAGAAAGAAGTAAGGAAGAAGTAAGAAAGAAAGAAAGAAGAAAGAAAGAAGAAAGAGAGAAGATAGAAAGAAGTAAGAAAGAAGTAAGAAAGAAAGAAGAAAGAAATAAGAAAGAAGTAAGAAAGAAGTAAGAAAGAAGTAAGAAAGAAGTAAGAAAGAAGTAAGAAAGAAGTAAGAATGAAGTAAGAAGGAATGAAGAAAGAAGTAAGAAAGAAGTAAGAAAGAAGTAAGAAAGAAGTAAGAAAGGAGTAAGAAAGAAGTAAGAAAGAAGAAAGAAAGAAGTAAGAAAGAAGTAAGAAAGAAGTAAGAAAGTAGTAAGAAAGTAGTAAGAAAGAAGAAAGAAAGAAGTAAGAAAGAAGAAAGAAAGAAGAAAGAAAGAAGAAAGAAGAAAGAAATAAGTAAGAAAGAAGAAAGAAGAAAGAAAGAAGAAAGAGAGAAGAAAGAGAGAAGAAAGAAAGAAGTAAGAAAGAAGTAAGAAAGAAGTTAGAAAGAAGTAAGAAAGAAGTAAGAAAGAAAGAAGAAAAAATAAGAAAAAAGTAAGAAAGAAGTAAGAAAGAAGTAAGAAAGAAGTAAGAAAGAAGTAAGAAAGAAGTAAGAAAGAAGTAAGAAAGTAGTAAGACAGTAGTAAGAAAGAAAGAAGAAAGAAGTAAGAAAGAAGTAAGAAAGTAGTAAGAAAGAAGTAAGAAAGAAGTAAGAAAGAAGTAAGAAAGAAGTAAGAAAGAAAGAAAGAAGAAAGAAAGAAGAAAGAGAGAAGATAGAGAGAAGTAAGAAAGAAGTAAGAAAGAAGTTAGAAAGAAGTAAGAAAGAAGTAAGAAAGAAAGAAGAAAGAAATAAGAAAGAAGTAAGAAAGAAGTAAGAAAGAAGTAAGGAATAAGTAAGAAAGAAGTAAGAAAGAAGTAAGTAAGAAGTAAGAAGGAATGAAGAAAGAAGTAAGAAAGAAGTAAGAAAGAATTAAGAAAGAAGTAAGAAAGAAGTAAGAAAGAAGTTAGAAAGAAGTAAGAAAGAAGTAAGAAATAAGTAAGAAAGAAGTAAGAAAGAAGTAAGAAAGTAGTAGGAAAGTAGTAAGAAAGAAGGAAGAAAGAAGTAAGAAAGAAGAAAGAAAGAAGAAAGAAAGAAGAATGAAGAAAGAAAGAAGTAAGAAAGAAGAAAGAAAGAAGAAAGAAATAAGTAAGAAAGAAGTAAGAAAGAAGAAAGAAAGAAGTAAGAAAGAAGAAAGAAAGAAGAAAGAAAGAATTAAGAAAGAAGTAAGAAAGAAGTAAGAAAGTAGTTAGAAAGAAAGAAGAAAGAAGTAAGAAAGAAGTAAGAAAGAAGAAAGAAAGAAGTAAGAAAGAAGTAAGAAAGAAGTAAGAAAGTAGTAAGAAAGTAGTAAGAAAGAAGTAAGAAAGAAGTAAGAAAGAAGAAAGAAAGAAGAAAGAAAGAAGAAAGAAGAAAGAAAGAAGTAAGAATGAAGAAAGAAAGAAGTAAGAAAGAAGTAAGAAAGTAGTAGGAAAGTAGTAAGAAAGAAGAAAGAAAGAAGTAAGAAAGAAGAAAGAAAGAAGAAAGAAAGAAGAATGAAGAAAGAAAGAAGTAAGAAAGAAGAAAGAAAGAAGAAAGAAAGAAGTAAGAAAGAAGTAAGAAAGAAGAAAGAAAGAAGTAAGAAAGAAGAAAGAAAGAAGAAAGAAAGAATTAAGAAAGAAGTAAGAAAGAAGTAAGAAAGTAGTTAGAAAGAAAGAAGAAAGAAGTAAGAAAGAAGTAAGAAAGAAGAAAGAAAGAAGTAAGAAAGAAGTAAGAAAGAAGTAAGAAAGTAGTAAGAAAGAAGTAAGAAAGAAGAAAGAAAGAAGTAAGAAAAAAGAAAGAAAGAAGTAAGAAAGCAGTAAGAAAGGAGAAAGAAAGAAGTAAGAAAGAAGTAAGAAAGAAAGAAGAAAGAAAGAAGTTAGAAAGAAGTAAGAAAGAAGTAAGAAAGAAGAAAGAAGTAAGAAATAAGTAAGAAAGAAGTAAGAAGGAATGAAGAAAGAAGTAAGAAAGAAGTAAGAAAGAAGAAAGAAAGAAGTAAGAAAGAAGTAAGAAAGAAGTAAGAAAGTAGTAAGAAAGTAGTAAGAAAGAAGTAAGAAAGAAGTAAGAAAAAAGAAAGAAAGAAGTAAGAAAGAAGTAAGAAAGGAGAAAGAAAGAAGTAAGAAAGAAGAAAGAAAGAAAGAAGAAAGAAGCAAGAAAGAAGTAAGAAAGAAAGGAGAAAGAAAGAAGAAAGAAATAAGGAAGTTAGAAATAAGTAAGAAAGAAGTAAGAAAGAAGTAAGAAAGTAGTAAGAAAGAAAGAAAGAAGAAAGAAAGAAGAAAGAGAGAAGATAGAAAGAAGTAAGAAAGAAGTAATAAAGAAGTTAGAAAGAAGTAAGAAAGAAGTAAGAAAGAAAGAAGAAAGAAATAAGAAAGAAGTAAGAAAGAAGTAAGAAAGAAGTAAGAAATAAGTAAGAAAGAAGTAAGAAAGAAGTAAGTAAGAAGTAAGAAGGAATGAAGAAAGAAGTAAGAAAGAAGTAAGAAAGAATTAAGAAAGAAGTAAGAAAGAAGTAAGAAAGAAGTTAGAAAGAAGTAAGAAAGAAGTAAGAAATAAGTAAGAAAGAAGTAAGAAAGAAGTAAGAAAGTAGTAGGAAAGTAGTAAGAAAGAAGGAAGAAAGAAGTAAGAAAGAAGAAAGAAAGAAGAAAGAAAGAAGAATGAAGAAAGAAAGAAGTAAGAAAGAAGAAAGAAAGAAGAAAGAAAGAAGTAAGAAAGAAGTAAGAAAGAAGAAAGAAAGAAGTAAGAAAGAAGAAAGAAAGAAGAAAGAAAGAATTAAGAAAGAAGTAAGAAAGAAGTAAGAAAGCAGTTAGAAAGAAAGAAGAAAGAAGTAAGAAAGAAGTAAGAAAGAAGAAAGAAAGAAGTAAGAAAGAAGTAAGAAAGAAGTAAGAAAGTAGTAAGAAAGTAGTAAGAAAGAAGTAAGAAAGAAGTAAGAAAGAAGAAAGAAAGAAGAAAGAAAGAAGAAAGAAGAAAGAAAGAAGTAAGAATGAAGAAAGAAAGAAGTAAGAAAGAAGTAAGAAAGTAGTAGGAAAGTAGTAAGAAAGAAGAAAGAAAGAAGTAAGAAAGAAGAAAGAAAGAAGAAAGAAAGAAGAATGAAGAAAGAAAGAAGTAAGAAAGAAGAAAGAAAGAAGAAAGAAAGAAGTAAGAAAGAAGTAAGAAAGAAGAAAGAAAGAAGTAAGAAAGAAGAAAGAAAGAAGAAAGAAAGAATTAAGAAAGAAGTAAGAAAGAAGTAAGAAAGTAGTTAGAAAGAAAGAAGAAAGAAGTAAGAAAGAAGTAAGAAAGAAGAAAGAAAGAAGTAAGAAAGAAGTAAGAAAGAAGTAAGAAAGTAGTAAGAAAGAAGTAAGAAAGAAGAAAGAAAGAAGTAAGAAAAAAGAAAGAAAGAAGTAAGAAAGAAGTAAGAAAGGAGAAAGAAAGAAGTAAGAAAGAAGTAAGAAAGAAAGAAGAAAGAAAGAAGTTAGAAAGAAGTAAGAAAGAAGTAAGAAAGAAGTAAGAAATAAGTAAGAAAGAAGTAAGAAGGAATGAAGAAAGAAGTAAGAAAGAAGTAAGAAAGAAGAAAGAAAGAAGTAAGAAAGAAGAAAGAAAGAAGAAAGAAAGAATTAAGAAAGAAGTAAGAAAGAAGTAAGAAAGTAGTTAGAAAGAAAGAAGAAAGAAGTAAGAAAGAAGTAAGAAAGAAGAAAGAAAGAAGTAAGAAAGAAGTAAGAAAGAAGTAAGAAAGTAGTAAGAAAGTAGTAAGAAAGAAGTAAGAAAGAAGTAAGAAAAAAGAAAGAAAGAAGTAAGAAAGAAGTAAGAAAGGAGAAAGAAAGAAGTAAGAAAGAAGAAAGAAAGAAAGAAGAAAGAAGCAAGAAAGAAGTAAGAAAGAAAGGAGAAAGAAAGAAGAAAGAAATAAGGAAGTTAGAAATAAGTAAGAAAGAAGTAAGAAAGAAGTAAGAAAGTAGTAAGAAAGAAGAAAGAAGAAGTAAGAAAGAAGAAAGAAAGAAGAAAGAAGAAAGAAAGAAGTAAGAAAGAAGAAAAAAAGAAGAAAGAAAGAAGTAAGAAAGAAGTAAGAAAGAAGTAAGAAAGAAGTAAGAAAGAAAGAAGAAAGAAAGAAGTTAGAAAGAAGTAAGAAAGAAGTAAGAAAGAAGAAAGAAGTAAGAAATAAGTAAGAAAGAAGTAAGAAGGAATGAAGAAAGAAGTAAGAAAGAAGTAAGAAGGAATGAAGAAAGAAGTAAGAAAGAAGTAAGAAAGAAGAAAGAAGTAAGAAAGAAGTAAGAAAGAAGTAAGAAAGAAGAAAGAATGAAGTAAGAAAGAAGAAAGAAAGAAGTAAGAAGCAAGAAAGAAGTAAGAAAGAAAGAAGAAAGAAAGAAGAAAGAAAGAAGGAAGTTAGAAATAAGTAGAGAAAGAAGTAAGAAAGAAGTAAGAAAGTAGTGAGAAAGAAGAAAGTAAGAAGTAAGAAAGAAGAAAGAAAGAAGAAAGAAGAAAGAAAGAAGTAAGAAAGAAGAAAGAAAGAAGAAAGAAAGAAGTAAGAAAGAAGTAAGAAAGAAGAAAGAAAGAAGTAAGAAAGAAGTAAGAAAGTAGTAAGAAAGTAGTAAGAAAGAAGTAAGAAAGAAGTAAGAAAGAAGAAAGAAAGAAGAAAGAAGAAAGAAAGAAGTAAGAAAGAAGAAAGAAAGAAGTAAGAAAGAAGTAAGAAAGAAGTAAGAAGTAAGAAAGAAGAAAGAAAGAAGAAAGAGAGAAGATAGAAAGAAGTAAGAAAGAAGTAAGAAAGAAGTTAGAAAGAAGTAAGAAAGAAGTAAGAAAGAAAGAAGAAAGAAATAAGAAAAAAGTAAGAAAGAAGTAAGAAAGAAGTAAGAAAGAAGTAAGAAAGACGTAAGAAAGCAGTAAGAAAGAAGTAAGAAAGTAGTAAGACAGTAGTAAGAAAGAAAGAAGAAAGAAGTAAGAAAGAAGTAAGAAAGTAGTAAGAAAGAAGTAAGAAAGAAGTAAGAAAGAAGTAAGAAAGAAGTAAGAAAGAAAGAAAGAAGAAAGAAAGAAGAAAGAGAGAAGATAGAAAGAAGTAAGAAAGAAGTAAGAAAGAAGTTAGAAAGAAGTAAGAAAGAAGTAAGAAAGAAAGAAGAAAGAAATAAGAAAGAAGTAAGAAAGAAGTAAGAAAGAAGTAAGAAATAAGTAAGAAAGAAGTAAGAAAGAAGTAAGTAAGAAGTAAGAAGGAATGAAGAAAGAAGTAATAAAGAAGTAAGAAAGAATTAAGAAAGAAGTAAGAAAGAAGTAAGAAAGAAGTTAGAAAGAAGTAAGAAAGAAGTAAGAAATAAGTAAGAAAGAAGTAAGAAAGAAGTAAGAAAGTAGTAGGAAAGTAGTAAGAAAGAAGGAAGAAAGAAGTAAGAAAGAAGAAAGAAAGAAGAAAGAAAGAAGAATGAAGAAAGAAAGAAGGAAGAAAGAAGAAAGAAAGAAGAAAGAAAGAAGTAAGAAAGAAGTAAGAAAGAAGAAAGAAAGAAGTAAGAAAGAAGAAAGAAAGAAGAAAGAAAGAATTAAGAAAGAAGTAAGAAAGAAGTAAGAAAGTAGTTAGAAAGAAAGAAGAAAGAAGTAAGAAAGAAGTAAGAAAGAAGAAAGAAAGAAGTAAGAAAGAAGTAAGAAAGAAGTAAGAAAGTAGTAAGAAAGAAGTAAGAAAGAAGTAAGAAAGAAGAAAGAAAGAAGAAAGAAAGAAGAAAGAAGAAAGAAAGAAGTAAGAATGAAGAAAGAAAGAAGTAAGAAAGAAGTAAGAAAGTAGTAGGAAAGTAGTAAGAAAGAAGAAAGAAAGAAGTAAGAAAGAAGAAAGAAAGAAGAAAGAAAGAAGAATGAAGAAAGAAAGAAGTAAGAAAGAAGAAAGAAAGAAGAAAGAAAGAAGTAAGAAAGAAGTAAGAAAGAAGAAACAAAGAAGTAAGAAAGAAGAAAGAAAGAAGAAAGAAAGAATTAAGAAAGAAGTAAGAAAGAAGTAAGAAAGTAGTTAGAAAGAAAGAAGAAAGAAGTAAGAAAGAAGTAAGAAAGAAGAAAGAAAGAAGTAAGAAAGAAGTAAGAAAGAAGTAAGAAAGTAGTAAGAAAGTAGTAAGAAAGAAGTAAGAAAGAAGTAAGAAAGAAGAAAGAAAGAAGAAAGAAAGAAGAAAGAAGAAAGAAAGAAGTAAGAATGAAGAAAGAAAGAAGTAAGAAAGAAGTAAGAAAGAAAGAAGAAAGAAAGAAGAAAGAAAGAATTAAGAAAGAAGTAAGAAAGAAGTAAGAAAGTAGTTAGAAAGAAAGAAGAAAGAAGTAAGAAAGAAGTAAGAAAGAAGAAAGAAAGAAGTAAGAAAGAAGTAAGAAAGAAGTAAGAAAGTAGTAAGAAAGTAGTAAGAAAGAAGTAAGAAAGAAGTAAGAAAGAAGAAAGAAAGAAGAAAGAAGAAAGAAAGAAGTAAGAATGAAGAAAGAAAGAAGTAAGAAAGAAGTAAGAAAGAAAGAAGAAAGAAAGAAGAAAGAAAGAAGAAAGAAGGAAGTTAGAAATAAGTAAGAAAGAAGTAAGAAAGAAGTAAGAAAGTAGTAAGAAAGAAGAAAGAAAGAAGTACGAAAGAAGAAAGAAAGAAGAAAGAAAGAAGAAAGAAGTAAGAAAGAATTAGGAAAGAAGTAAGAAAGAAGTAAGAAAGTAGTTAGAAAGAAAGAAGAAAGAAGTAAGAAAGAAGTAAGAAAGAAGAAAGAAAGAAGTAAGAAAGAAGTAAGAAAGAAGTAAGAAAGTAGTAAGAAAGTAGTAAGAAAGAAGTAAGAAAGAAGTAAGAAAGAAGAAAGAAAGAATTAAGAAAGAAGTAAGAAAGAAGTAAGAAATTAGTTAGAAAGAAAGAAGAAAGAAGTAAGAAAGAAGTAAGAAAGAAGAAAGAAAGAAGTAAGAAAGAAGTAAGAAAGAAGTAAGAAAGTAGTAAGAAAGTAGTAAGAAAGAAGTAAGAAAGAAGTAAGAAAAAAGAAAGAAAGAAGTAAGAAAGAAGTAAGAAAGGAGAAAGAAAGAAGTAAGAAAGAAGAAAGAAAGAAAGAAGAAAGAAGCAAGAAAGAAGTAAGAAAGAAAGAAGAAAGAAAGAAGAAAGAAATAAGGAAGTTAGAAATAAGTAAGAAAGAAGTAAGAAAGAAGTAAGAAAGTAGTAAGAAAGAAGAAAGAAGAAGTAAGAAAGAAGAAAGAAAGAAGAAAGAAGAAAGAAAGAAGTAAGAAAGAAGAAAAAAAGAAGAAAGAAAGAAGTAAGAAAGAAGTAAGAAAGAAGAAAGAAAGAAGTAAGAAAGAAGTAAGAAAGAAGAAAGAAAGAATTAAGAAAGAACTAAGAAGTAAGAGAGTAGTTAGAAAGAAGTAAGAAAGAAGTAAGAAAGAAGTAAGAAAGAAGAAAGAAAGAAGTAAGAAAGAAGTAAGAAAGAAGTAAGAAAGTAGTAAGAAAGTAGTAAGAAAGAAGTAAGAAAGAAGTAAGAAAGAAGAAAGAAAGAAGGAAGAAGAAAGAAAGAAGAAAGAAGAAAGAAAGAAGTAAGAAAGAAGTAAAAAAGAAGTAAGAAAGAAGTAAGAAAGAAGTAAGAAAGAAGAAAGAAAGAAGAAAGAGAAAAGATAGAAAGAAGTAAGAAAGAAGTAAGAAAGAAGTTAGAAAGAAGTAAGAAAGAAGTAAGAAAGAAAGAAGAAAGAAATAAGAAAGAAGTAAGAAAGAAGTAAGAAAGAAGTAAGAAAGAAGTAAGAAAGAAGTAAGAAAGAAGTAAGAAAGAAGTAAGAAAGTAGTAAGAAAGTAGTAAGAAAGAAAGAAGAAAGAAGTAAGAAAGAAGTAAGAAAGTAGTAAGAAAGAAGTAAGAAAGAAGTAAGAAAGAAGTAAGGAAGAAGTAAGAAAGAAAGAAAGAAGAAAGAAAGAAGAAAGAGAGAAGATAGAAAGAAGTAAGAAAGAAGTAAGAAAGAAAGAAGAAAGAAATAAGAAAGAAGTAAGAAAGAAGTAAGAAAGAAGTAAGAAAGAAGTAAGAAAGAAGTAAGAAAGAAGTAAGAATGAAGTAAGAAGGAATGAAGAAAGAAGTAAGAAAGAAGTAAGAAAGAAGTAAGAAAGAAGTAAGAAAGGAGTAAGAAAGAAGTAAGAAAGAAGAAAGAAAGAAGTAAGAAAGAAGTAAGAAAGAAGTAAGAAAGTAGTAAGAAAGTAGTAAGAAAGAAGAAAGAAAGAAGTAAGAAAGAAGAAAGAAAGAAGAAAGAAAGAAGAAAGAAGAAAGAAATAAGTAAGAAAGAAGAAAGAAGAAAGAAAGAAGAAAGAGAGAAGAAAGAGAGAAGAAAGAAAGAAGTAAGAAAGAAGTAAGAAAGAAGTTAGAAAGAAGTAAGAAAGAAGTAAGAAAGAAAGAAGAAAAAATAAGAAAAAAGTAAGAAAGAAGTAAGAAAGAAGTAAGAAAGAAGTAAGAAAGAAGTAAGAAAGAAGTAAGAAAGAAGTAAGAAAGTAGTAAGACAGTAGTAAGAAAGAAAGAAGAAAGAAGTAAGAAAGAAGTAAGAAAGTAGTAAGAAAGAAGTAAGAAAGAAGTAAGAAAGAAGTAAGAAAGAAGTAAGAAAGAAAGAAAGAAGAAAGAAAGAAGAAAGAGAGAAGATAGAGAGAAGTAAGAAAGAAGTAAGAAAGAAGTTAGAAAGAAGTAAGAAAGAAGTAAGAAAGAAGTAAGAAAGAAAGAAAGAAGAAAGAAAGAAGAAAGAGAGAAGATAGAGAGAAGTAAGAAAGAAGTAAGAAAGAAGTTAGAAAGAAGTAAGAAAGAAGTAAGAAAGAAAGAAGAAAGAAATAAGAAAGAAGTAAGAAAGAAGTAAGAAAGAAGTAAGAAAGAAGAAAGAAAGAAGAAAGAAAGAAGTAAGAAAGAAGTAAGAAAGAAGAAAGAAAGAAGTAAGAAAGAAGTAAGAAAGTAGTAAGAAAGTAGTAAGAAAGAAGTAAGAAAGAAGTAAGAAAGAAGAAAGAAAGAAGAAAGAAGAAAGAAAGAAGTAAGAAAGAAGAAAGAAAGAAGTAAGAAAGAAGTAAGAAAGAAGTAAGAAGTAAGAAAGAAGAAAGAAAGAAGAAAGAGAGAAGATAGAAAGAAGTAAGAAAGAAGTAAGAAAGAAGTTAGAAAGAAGTAAGAAAGAAGTAAGAAAGAAAGAAGAAAGAAATAAGAAAAAAGTAAGAAAGAAGTAAGAAAGAAGTAAGAAAGAAGTAAGAAAGACGTAAGAAAGCAGTAAGAAAGAAGTAAGAAAGTAGTAAGACAGTAGTAAGAAAGAAAGAAGAAAGAAGTAAGAAAGAAGTAAGAAAGTAGTAAGAAAGAAGTAAGAAAGAAGTAAGAAAGAAGTAAGAAAGAAGTAAGAAAGAAAGAAAGAAGAAAGAAAGAAGAAAGAGAGAAGATAGAAAGAAGTAAGAAAGAAGTAAGAAAGAAGTTAGAAAGAAGTAAGAAAGAAGTAAGAAAGAAAGAAGAAAGAAATAAGAAAGAAGTAAGAAAGAAGTAAGAAAGAAGTAAGAAATAAGTAAGAAAGAAGTAAGAAAGAAGTAAGTAAGAAGTAAGAAGGAATGAAGAAAGAAGTAAGAAAGAAGTAAGAAAGAATTAAGAAAGAAGTAAGAAAGAAGTAAGAAAGAAGTTAGAAAGAAGTAAGAAAGAAGTAAGAAATAAGTAAGAAAGAAGTAAGAAAGAAGTAAGAAAGTAGTAGGAAAGTAGTAAGAAAGAAGGAAGAAAGAAGTAAGAAAGAAGAAAGAAAGAAGAAAGAAAGAAGAATGAAGAAAGAAAGAAGGAAGAAAGAAGAAAGAAAGAAGAAAGAAAGAAGTAAGAAAGAAGTAAGAAAGAAGAAAGAAAGAAGTAAGAAAGAAGAAAGAAAGAAGAAAGAAAGAATTAAGAAAGAAGTAAGAAAGAAGTAAGAAAGTAGTTAGAAAGAAAGAAGAAAGAAGTAAGAAAGAAGTAAGAAAGAAGAAAGAAAGAAGTAAGAAAGAAGTAAGAAAGAAGTAAGAAAGTAGTAAGAAAGAAGTAAGAAAGAAGTAAGAAAGAAGAAAGAAAGAAGAAAGAAAGAAGAAAGAAGAAAGAAAGAAGTAAGAATGAAGAAAGAAAGAAGTAAGAAAGAAGTAAGAAAGTAGTAGGAAAGTAGTAAGAAAGAAGAAAGAAAGAAGTAAGAAAGAAGAAAGAAAGAAGAAAGAAAGAAGAATGAAGAAAGAAAGAAGTAAGAAAGAAGAAAGAAAGAAGAAAGAAAGAAGTAAGAAAGAAGTAAGAAAGAAGAAACAAAGAAGTAAGAAAGAAGAAAGAAAGAAGAAAGAAAGAATTAAGAAAGAAGTAAGAAAGAAGTAAGAAAGTAGTTAGAAAGAAAGAAGAAAGAAGTAAGAAAGAAGTAAGAAAGAAGAAAGAAAGAAGTAAGAAAGAAGTAAGAAAGAAGTAAGAAAGTAGTAAGAAAGTAGTAAGAAAGAAGTAAGAAAGAAGTAAGAAAGAAGAAAGAAAGAAGAAAGAAAGAAGAAAGAAGAAAGAAAGAAGTAAGAATGAAGAAAGAAAGAAGTAAGAAAGAAGTAAGAAAGAAAGAAGAAAGAAAGAAGAAAGAAAGAATTAAGAAAGAAGTAAGAAAGAAGTAAGAAAGTAGTTAGAAAGAAAGAAGAAAGAAGTAAGAAAGAAGTAAGAAAGAAGAAAGAAAGAAGTAAGAAAGAAGTAAGAAAGAAGTAAGAAAGTAGTAAGAAAGTAGTAAGAAAGAAGTAAGAAAGAAGTAAGAAAGAAGAAAGAAAGAAGAAAGAAAGAAGAAAGAAGAAAGAAAGAAGTAAGAATGAAGAAAGAAAGAAGTAAGAAAGAAGTAAGAAAGAAAGAAGAAAGAAAGAAGAAAGAAAGAAGAAAGAAGGAAGTTAGAAATAAGTAAGAAAGAAGTAAGAAAGAAGTAAGAAAGTAGTAAGAAAGAAGAAAGAAAGAAGTACGAAAGAAGAAAGAAAGAAGAAAGAAAGAAGAAAGAAGTAAGAAAGAATTAGGAAAGAAGTAAGAAAGAAGTAAGAAAGTAGTTAGAAAGAAAGAAGAAAGAAGTAAGAAAGAAGTAAGAAAGAAGAAAGAAAGAAGTAAGAAAGAAGTAAGAAAGAAGTAAGAAAGTAGTAAGAAAGTAGTAAGAAAGAAGTAAGAAAGAAGTAAGAAAGAAGAAAGAAAGAATTAAGAAAGAAGTAAGAAAGAAGTAAGAAAGTAGTTAGAAAGAAAGAAGAAAGAAGTAAGAAAGAAGTAAGAAAGAAGAAAGAAAGAAGTAAGAAAGAAGTAAGAAAGAAGTAAGAAAGTAGTAAGAAAGTAGTAAGAAAGAAGTAAGAAAGAAGTAAGAAAAAAGAAAGAAAGAAGTAAGAAAGAAGTAAGAAAGGAGAAAGAAAGAAGTAAGAAAGAAGAAAGAAAGAAAGAAGAAAGAAGCAAGAAAGAAGTAAGAAAGAAAGAAGAAAGAAAGAAGAAAGAAATAAGGAAGTTAGAAATAAGTAAGAAAGAAGTAAGAAAGAAGTAAGAAAGTAGTAAGAAAGAAGAAAGAAGAAGTAAGAAAGAAGAAAGAAAGAAGAAAGAAGAAAGAAAGAAGTAAGAAAGAAGAAAAAAGAAGAAAGAAAGAAGTAAGAAAGAAGTAAGAAAGAAGAAAGAAAGAAGTAAGAAAGAAGTAAGAAAGAAGAAAGAAAGAATTAAGAAAGAACTAAGAAGTAAGAGAGTAGTTAGAAAGAAGTAAGAAAGAAGTAAGAAAGAAGTAAGAAAGAAGAAAGAAAGAAGTAAGAAAGAAGTAAGAAAGAAGTAAGAAAGTAGTAAGAAAGTAGTAAGAAAGAAGTAAGAAAGAAGTAAGAAAGAAGAAAGAAAGAAGGAAGAAGAAAGAAAGAAGAAAGAAGAAAGAAAGAAGTAAGAAAGAAGTAAAAAAGAAGTAAGAAAGAAGTAAGAAAGAAGTAAGAAAGAAGAAAGAAAGAAGAAAGAGAAAAGATAGAAAGAAGTAAGAAAGAAGTAAGAAAGAAGTTAGAAAGAAGTAAGAAAGAAGTAAGAAAGAAAGAAGAAAGAAATAAGAAAGAAGTAAGAAAGAAGTAAGAAAGAAGTAAGAAAGAAGTAAGAAAGAAGTAAGAAAGAAGTAAGAAAGAAGTAAGAAAGTAGTAAGAAAGTAGTAAGAAAGAAAGAAGAAAGAAGTAAGAAAGAAGTAAGAAAGTAGTAAGAAAGAAGTAAGAAAGAAGTAAGAAAGAAGTAAGGAAGAAGTAAGAAAGAAAGAAAGAAGAAAGAAAGAAGAAAGAGAGAAGATAGAAAGAAGTAAGAAAGAAGTAAGAAAGAAAGAAGAAAGAAATAAGAAAGAAGTAAGAAAGAAGTAAGAAAGAAGTAAGAAAGAAGTAAGAAAGAAGTAAGAAAGAAGTAAGAATGAAGTAAGAAGGAATGAAGAAAGAAGTAAGAAAGAAGTAAGAAAGAAGTAAGAAAGAAGTAAGAAAGGAGTAAGAAAGAAGTAAGAAAGAAGAAAGAAAGAAGTAAGAAAGAAGTAAGAAAGAAGTAAGAAAGTAGTAAGAAAGTAGTAAGAAAGAAGAAAGAAAGAAGTAAGAAAGAAGAAAGAAAGAAGAAAGAAAGAAGAAAGAAGAAAGAAATAAGTAAGAAAGAAGAAAGAAGAAAGAAAGAAGAAAGAGAGAAGAAAGAGAGAAGAAAGAAAGAAGTAAGAAAGAAGTAAGAAAGAAGTTAGAAAGAAGTAAGAAAGAAGTAAGAAAGAAAGAAGAAAAAATAAGAAAAAAGTAAGAAAGAAGTAAGAAAGAAGTAAGAAAGAAGTAAGAAAGAAGTAAGAAAGAAGTAAGAAAGAAGTAAGAAAGTAGTAAGACAGTAGTAAGAAAGAAAGAAGAAAGAAGTAAGAAAGAAGTAAGAAAGTAGTAAGAAAGAAGTAAGAAAGAAGTAAGAAAGAAGTAAGAAAGAAGTAAGAAAGAAAGAAAGAAGAAAGAAAGAAGAAAGAGAGAAGATAGAGAGAAGTAAGAAAGAAGTAAGAAAGAAGTTAGAAAGAAGTAAGAAAGAAGTAAGAAAGAAAGAAGAAAGAAATAAGAAAGAAGTAAGAAAGAAGTAAGAAAGAAGTAAGAAATAAGTAAGAAAGAAGTAAGAAAGAAGTAAGTAAGAAGTAAGAAGGAATGAAGAAAGAAGTAAGAAAGAAGTAAGAAAGAATTAAGAAAGAAGTAAGAAAGAAGTAAGAAAGAAGTTAGAAAGAAGTAAGAAAGAAGTAAGAAATAAGTAAGAAAGAAGTAAGAAAGAAGTAAGAAAGTAGTAGGAAAGTAGTAAGAAAGAAGGAAGAAAGAAGTAAGAAAGAAGAAAGAAAGAAGAAAGAAAGAAGAATGAAGAAAGAAAGAAGTAAGAAAGAAGAAAGAAAGAAGAAAGAAAGAAGTAAGAAAGAAGTAAGAAAGAAGAAAGAAAGAAGTAAGAAAGAAGAAAGAAAGAAGAAAGAAAGAATTAAGAAAGAAGTAAGAAAGAAGTAAGAAAGTAGTTAGAAAGAAAGAAGAAAGAAGTAAGAAAGAAGTAAGAAAGAAGAAAGAAAGAAGTAAGAAAGAAGTAAGAAAGAAGTAAGAAAGTAGTAAGAAAGAAGTAAGAAAGAAGAAAGAAAGAAGTAAGAAAAAGAAAGAAAGAAGTAAGAAAGAAGTAAGAAAGGAGAAAGAAAGAAGTAAGAAAGAAGTAAGAAAGAAAGAAGAAAGAAAGAAGTTAGAAAGAAGTAAGAAAGAAGTAAGAAAGAAGAAAGAAGTAAGAAATAAGTAAGAAAGAAGTAAGAAGGAATGAAGAAAGAAGTAAGAAAGAAGTAAGAAAGAAGAAAGAAAGAAGTAAGAAAGAAGTAAGAAAGAAGTAAGAAAGTAGTAAGAAAGTAGTAAGAAAGAAGTAAGAAAGAAGTAAGAAAAAAGAAAGAAAGAAGTAAGAAAGAAGTAAGAAAGGAGAAAGAAAGAAGTAAGAAAGAAGAAAGAAAGAAAGAAGAAAGAAGCAAGAAAGAAGTAAGAAAGAAAGGAGAAAGAAAGAAGAAAGAAATAAGGAAGTTAGAAATAAGTAAGAAAGAAGTAAGAAAGAAGTAAGAAAGTAGTAAGAAAGAAAGAAAGAAGAAAGAAAGAAGAAAGAGAGAAGATAGAAAGAAGTAAGAAAGAAGTAATAAAGAAGTTAGAAAGAAGTAAGAAAGAAGTAAGAAAGAAAGAAGAAAGAAATAAGAAAGAAGTAAGAAAGAAGTAAGAAAGAAGTAAGAAATAAGTAAGAAAGAAGTAAGAAAGAAGTAAGTAAGAAGTAAGAAGGAATGAAGAAAGAAGTAAGAAAGAAGTAAGAAAGAATTAAGAAAGAAGTAAGAAAGAAGTAAGAAAGAAGTTAGAAAGAAGTAAGAAAGAAGTAAGAAATAAGTAAGAAAGAAGTAAGAAAGAAGTAAGAAAGTAGTAGGAAAGTAGTAAGAAAGAAGGAAGAAAGAAGTAAGAAAGAAGAAAGAAAGAAGAAAGAAAGAAGAATGAAGAAAGAAAGAAGTAAGAAAGAAGAAAGAAAGAAGAAAGAAAGAAGTAAGAAAGAAGTAAGAAAGAAGAAAGAAAGAAGTAAGAAAGAAGAAAGAAAGAAGAAAGAAAGAATTAAGAAAGAAGTAAGAAAGAAGTAAGAAAGTAGTTAGAAAGAAAGAAGAAAGAAGTAATAAAGAAGTAAGAAAGAAGAAAGAAAGAAGTAAGAAAGAAGTAAGAAAGAAGTAAGAAAGTAGTAAGAAAGTAGTAAGAAAGAAGTAAGAAAGAAGTAAGAAAGAAGAAAGAAAGAAGAAAGAAAGAAGAAAGAAGAAAGAAAGAAGTAAGAATGAAGAAAGAAAGAAGTAAGAAAGAAGTAAGAAAGTAGTAAGAAAGTAGTAAGAAAGAAGAAAGAAAGAAGTAAGAAAGAAGAAAGAAAGAAGAAAGAAAGAAGAATGAAGAAAGAAAGAAGTAAGAAAGAAGAAAGAAAGAAGAAAGAAAGAAGTAAGAAAGAAGTAAGAAAGAAGAAAGAAAGAAGTAAGAAAGAAGAAAGAAAGAAGAAAGAAAGAATTAAGAAAGAAGTAAGAAAGAAGTAAGAAAGTAGTTAGAAAGAAGAAGAAAGAAGTAAGAAAGAAGTAAGAAAGAAGAAAGAAAGAAGTAAGAAAGAAGTAAGAAAGAAGTAAGAAAGTAGTAAGAAAGAAGTAAGAAAGAAGAAAGAAAGAAGTAAGAAAAAAGAAAGAAAGAAGTAAGAAAGAAGTAAGAAAGGAGAAAGAAAGAAGTAAGAAAGAAGTAAGAAAGAAAGAAGAAAGAAAGAAGTTAGAAAGAAGTAAGAAAGAAGTAAGAAAGAAGAAAGAAGTAAGAAATAAGTAAGAAAGAAGTAAGAAGGAATGAAGAAAGAAGTAAGAAAGAAGTAAGAAAGAAGAAAGAAAGAAGTAAGAAAGAAGAAAGAAAGAAGAAAGAAAGAATTAAGAAAGAAGTAAGAAAGAAGTAAGAAAGTAGTTAGAAAGAAAGAAGAAAGAAGTAAGAAAGAAGTAAGAAAGAAGAAAGAAAGAAGTAAGAAAGAAGTAAGAAAGAAGTAAGAAAGTAGTAAGAAAGTAGTAAGAAAGAAGTAAGAAAGAAGTAAGAAAAAAGAAAGAAAGAAGTAAGAAAGAAGTAAGAAAGGAGAAAGAAAGAAGTAAGAAAGAAGAAAGAAAGAAAGAAGAAAGAAGCAAGAAAGAAGTAAGAAAGAAAGGAGAAAGAAAGAAGAAAGAAATAAGGAAGTTAGAAATAAGTAAGAAAGAAGTAAGAAAGAAGTAAGAAAGTAGTAAGAAAGAAGAAAGAAGAAGTAAGAAAGAAGAAAGAAAGAAGAAAGAAGAAAGAAAGAAGTAAGAAAGAAGAAAAAAGAAGAAAGAAAGAAGTAAGAAAGAAGTAAGAAAGAAGTAAGAAAGAAGTAAGAAAGAAAGAAGAAAGAAAGAAGTTAGAAAGAAGTAAGAAAGAAGTAAGAAAGAAGAAAGAAGTAAGAAATAAGTAAGAAAGAAGTAAGAAGGAATGAAGAAAGAAGTAAGAAAGAAGTAAGAAAGAAGAAAGAAGTAAGAAAGAAGTAAGAAAGAAGTAAGAAAGAAGAAAGAATGAAGTAAGAAAGAAGAAAGAAAGAAGTAAGAAGCAAGAAAGAAGTAAGAAAGAAAGAAGAAAGAAAGAAGAAAGAAAGAAGGAAGTTAGAAATAAGTAGAGAAAGAAGTAAGAAAGAAGTAAGAAAGTAGTGAGAAAGAAGAAAGTAAGAAGTAAGAAAGAAGAAAGAAAGAAGAAAGAAGAAAGAAAGAAGTAAGAAAGAAGAAAGAAAGAAGAAAGAAAGAAGTAGAAAGAAGTAAGAAAGAAGAAAGAAAGAAGTAAGAAAGAAGTAAGAAATTAGTAAGAAAGTAGTAAGAAAGAAGTAAGAAAGAAGTAAGAAAGAAGAAAGAAAGAAGAAAGAAGAAAGAAAGAAGTAAGAAAGAAGAAAGAAAGAAGTAAGAAAGAAGTAAGAAAGAAGTAAGAAGTAAGAAAGAGAAAGAAAGAAGAAGAGAGAAGATAGAAAGAAGTAAGAAAGAAGTAAGAAAGAAGTTAGAAGAAGTAAGAAAGAAGTAAGAAAGAAAGAAGAAAGAAATAAGAAAAAAGTAAGAAAGAAGTAAGAAAGAAGTAAGAAAGAAGTAAGAAAGACGTAAGAAAGCAGTAAGAAAGAAGTAAGAAAGTAGTAAGACAGTAGTAAGAAAGAAAGAAGAAAGAAGTAAGAAAGAAGTAAGAAAGTAGTAAGAAAGAAGTAAGAAAGAAGTAAGAAAGAAGTAAGAAAGAAGTAGAAAGAAAGAAAGAAGAAAGAAAGAAGAAAGAGAGAAGATAGAAAGAAGTAAGAAAGAAGTAAGAAAGAAGTTAGAAAGAAGTAAGAAAGAAGTAAGAAAGAAAGAAGAAAGAAATAAGAAAGAAGTAAGAAAGAAGTAAGAAAGAAGTAAGAAATAAGTAAGAAAGAAGTAAGAAAGAAGTAAGTAAGAAGTAAGAAGGAATGAAGAAAGAAGTAAGAAAGAAGTAAGAAAGAATTAAGAAAGAAGTAAGAAGAAGTAAGAAAGAAGTTAGAAAGAAGTAAGAAAGAAGTAAGAAATAAGTAAGAAAGAAGTAAGAAAGAAGAAAGAAAGAAGAAAGAAAGAATTAAGAAAGAAGTAAGAAAGAAGTAAGAAAGTAGTTAGAAAGAAAGAAGAAAGAAGTAAGAAGAAGTAAGAAAGAAGAAAGAAAGAAGTAAGAAAGAAGTAAGAAAGAAGTAAGAAAGTAGTAGGAAAGTAGTAAGAAAGAAGAAAGAAAGAAGTAAGAAAGAAGAAAGAAAGAAGAAAGAAAGAAGAATGAAGAAAGAAAGAAGTAAGAAAGAAGAAAGAAAGAAGAAAGAAAGAAGTAAGAAAGAAGTAAGAAAGAAGAAAGAAAGAAGTAAGAAAGAAGAAAGAAAGAAGAAAGAAGAATTAAGAAAGAAGTAAGAAAGAAGTAAGAAAGTAGTTAGAAAGAAAGAAGAAAGAAGTAAGAAAGAAGTAAGAAAGAAGAAAGAAAGAAGTAAGAAAGAAGTAAGAAAGAAGTAAGAAAGTAGTAAGAAAGTAGTAAGAAAGAAGTAAGAAAGAAGTAAGAAAGAAGAAGAAAGAAGAAAGAAAGAAGAAAGAAGAAAGAAAGAAGTAAGAATGAAGAAAGAAAGAAGTAAGAAAGAAGTAAGAAAGAAAGAAGAAAGAAAGAAGAAGAAAGAATTAAGAAGAAGTAGAAAGAAGTAAGAAAGTAGTTAGAAAGAAAGAAGAAAGAAGTAAGAAAGAAGTAAGAAAGAAGAAGAAAGAAGTAAGAAAGAAGTAAGAAAGAAGTAAGAAAGTAGTAAGAAAGAGTAAGAAGAAGTAAGAAAGAAGTAAGAAAGAAGAAAGAAAGAAGAAAGAAAGAAGAAAGAAGAAAGAAAGAAGTAAGAATGAAGAAAGAAAGAAGTAAGAAAGAAGTAAGAAAGAAAGAAGAAAGAAAGAAGAAAGAAAGAAGAAAGAAGGAAGTTAGAAATAAGTAAGAAAGAAGTAAGAAAGAAGTAAGAAAGTAGTAAGAAAGAAGAAAGAAAGAAGTACGAAAGAAGAAAGAAAGAAGAAAGAAAGAAGAAAGAAGTAAGAAAGAAATTAGAAAGAAGTAAGAAAGAAGTAAGAAAGTAGTTAGAAAGAAAGAAGAAAGAAGTAAGAAGAAGTAAGAAAGAAGAAAGAAAGAAGTAGAAAGAAGTAAGAAAGAAGTAAGAAAGTAGTAAGAAAGTAGTAAGAAAGAAGTAAGAAAGAAGTAAGAAGAAGAAAGAAAGAATAAGAAAGAAGTAAGAAAGAAGTAAGAAAGTAGTTAGAAAGAAAGAGAAAGAAGTAAGAAAGAAGTAAGAAAGAAGAAAGAAAGAAGTAAGAAAGAAGTAAGAAAGAAGTAAGAAAGTAGTAAGAAAGTAGTAAGAAAGAAGTAAGAAAGAAGTAAGAAAAAGAAAGAAAGAAGTAAGAAAGAAGTAAGAAAGGAGAAAGAAGAAGTAAGAAAGAAGAAAGAAAGAAGAAGAAAGAAGCAAGAAAGAAGTAAGAAAGAAGAAGAAAGAAAGAAGAAAGAAATAAGGAAGTTAGAAATAAGTAAGAAAGAAGTAAGAAGAAGTAAGAAAGTAGTAAGAAAGAAGAAAGAAGAAGTAAGAAAGAAGAAAGAAAGAAGAAGAAGAAAGAAAGAAGTAAGAAATAAGAAAAAAGAAGAAGAAAGAAGTAAGAAAGAAGTAAGAAAGAAGAAAGAAAGAAGTAAGAAAGAAGTAAGAAAGAAGAAAGAAAGAATTAAGAAAGAACTAAGAAGTAAGAGAGTAGTTAGAAAGAAGTAAGAAAGAAGTAAGAAAGAAGTAAGAAAGAAGAAAGAAAGAAGTAAGAAAGAAGTAAGAAAGAAGTAAGAAAGTAGTAAGAAAGTAGTAAGAAAGAAGTAGAAAGAAGTAAGAAAGAAGAAAGAAAGAAGGAAGAAAGAAAGAAGAAAGAAGAAAGAAAGAAGTAAGAAAGAAGTAAAAAGAAGTAAGAAAGAAGTAAGAAAGAAGTAAGAAAGAAGAAAGAAAGAAGAAGAGAGAAGATAGAAAGAGTAAGAAAGAAGTAAGAAAGAAGTTAGAAAGAAGTAAGAAAGAAGTAAGAAAGAAGAAGAAAGAAAGAAAGAAGTAAGAAAGAAGTAAGAAAGAAGTAAGAAAGAAGTAAGAAAGAAGTAAGAAAGAAGTAAGAAAGTAGTAAGAAAGTAGTAAGAAAGAAGAAGAAAGAAGTAAGAAAGA